>NW_022982510.1:0-17479 GCF_902652985.1 Pecten maximus
AACATGAATAAAGAAACTATTCCAACATTCATACCCCGACAACTAGTCAGAACGTGTAGGTGTCTCCTATCATGAATGGCCGACTTGTTTCAGCGTCAGTTGCGTGGAATGTTCTATATCAAAGCAGAAAACTTTTTCATTAAAGGCACAGTCAAAACAAGTGATTAAAAGATACACACAACCTACGTATGGAGTCCCAATACGAGGAAGTCGTAAACCAACTTTTATAAATTACTGATAACAGATACTCAGGAATGAAATCATAAATGAGTTTAGGTTTTTCTAAAGTATTAAAGAGTTCTAAATTAATATGTTTAAAGTGATGTTACACTAATGCAAATCACCCCAGTTATATGTTTCAGATCTAACAAACTGAAGGCATTAAAATAATATGTATAATTATCGGACTAGGTGCCTGTGGTAGGGCTCATTGGTAAGCTACAGGTAACTGGACAATAGTTATTATGTGTAGTTGCCTGACTGGTTTTTGTTTGTATTAAAAACTCCTCAGAAGTAATGTGTAATATATATATAAATATATGTAATTAGTCTGTATATGACTCTTTTAATATCACAGGAATGTATAACGTAGTAAATGGTATCAATCTTTGAAAGGAGAAAACTCTAAAATAAGAATTTAGGTATATTCTTATGTATCTCTCGTAAAGGGAGAAAACTCTAGAAATATAGAAATAATGTGTATATTTAAGTATTACTTTTAAAGGGAGATAACTCTAGAAATACAGAAACAATGTGTGTATTTTAGTATTTCTGTTAAAGGGAGATAACTCTAGAAATACAGAAATAATGTGTATATTTTAGTATACTTTTAAAGGGAGATAACTCTAGAAATACAGAAATAATGTGTGTTTTTAAGTATTTCTGTTAAAGGGAGATAACTAGAAAAACAGAAATTGTGTGTGTATTTAAGTACTCTCTTAAAGGGAGATAATTCTAGAAGTACAGAAATTGTGTGCATATTTTAGTACTCTCTTAAAGGGAGATAACTCTAACTATAGAAATGATTTAATAATTCTCTTAAAGGGAGATAACTCTAACTATAGAAATGATTTAATAATTCTCTTAAAGGGAGATTAACCTCTATTAAAATATGGAAATGTTGTATGTAATGCAGTATGATATGTAATGTGGATTTTCTGAAAATGAAAAGCAAACCTATTTAATATGATCTCCATTAAAAAGACAATGAAATACAATTATTTGAAATTAAATGTATGACTAAATTTCATTTAAGCCTGAAAAATGTACACACTAAATCAGGATTGTGTTTCCAGGGAGGAGTTTGGTTGTAACCATTGTTTACATCAATTCATTTTAGATTTCTTGTACACTGCTGGTGTTTTACAGGCTAGTTATCTATATCCTTATCTTTTGATCTAATGAACACAGGAGTGCTATAAAAGGCTAACTAAGACAGTCCAAATAGGCCTCTCCATGTAACACGTGTTTCAGACAAAGCACATGCACTGATTGGCAGTTCTCTCTTTATGGTAACAAAAAACTACCTTGAATGCCCACATCTTCAAAAGATTTGTTAACTTGACAAAAACCACTGTTAACTGTTTGTTGGAGTTTATTTGCATCAAGAATCAACTTTTGCTGAAGAAGGGATAATCTTACAAACTCTGACAGCAGAGCACATCAACTCAATATTATTTTCTTTGTGAATGGAAGGATTCTGTCGATTACAAAATTCTTAGGTTTTTACCATTTTGATTAAAATTTTAAATATGTACAAAATCAATTTGTTGCAATTAAATGTTTATCACCATTCTATAAAACAACCAACTGAAATCCAGAAGAAACATTTTGTTCAAATAAATGCAATCATTATACGCTACCATGGCTTTTATATACAGCAAACCTCACTTGTGTCGAACACACTTGAATCAAATACATTGGATAGGTTGAATGTTTTGCTCCACCACAGTTTTTTCTCCTCTTTATCTTAGTAAATTAACATGGATATTTCTTTTTTTACTGGATTATCTTCATTTAATCAAAACTTCATCACTACAGTATAAAAATAAAATGCCAGTATTAATTTTTCTGCTTTGTCAAACCATTGTCATCACATATACAGTGGTCGACCCATGAAAATCTTCGTACATAGAAACACGGTCAAGTCGAACCACTAGGTAAGTCAAATATTTTACTTGGTTCCGTGGACTTTGACTTGTTCCTGTTTTACTGTACTTATACCTTTTCACCGTTTTTGTTTTATAAAGCTAATCAGGCTTTCCATATATCATACGACTGGAACTTTACAATAGCTATTTTTAGAATGAGGAATACATGTATAGGAGCGATTGAAAACCAACATGTTGCCATCCATTGATATAACTGTTGTTGTATTATCTGATAGATATTTCAAAGCATGTTCTCAGCCCACCTAGTCTAGTCATTTGTGGTTCCAACAGCTAACATGGGAAAATTACTCTATTGCCAGCATCTAGGGGAGAACATTTGAGAATTTAGAGATGCCATTATGATGGTTCTTCATTAAACTACAAGTTATCTCATTGTTCTCTTATCCTTCACACATTCTCACATCATTGTGTGTTTTACGGGCCTGAAGCACTTGGCCATGTTTATAAGTATAAGTGTAGAGATATGCTTATTACACATTTTACTATATCATTCCTCAAATTCTGAACAGGAACATTATAATTTCACATCCTAATTAAGACTTTATTACATCTGCTGTTAAAAAATTGATTCAACATTAAATATAATTCTAATATGCTAAATAAAGCATTGAAATAATTCAGACATACTTGTTCTAAATAGCAATTACTGTACACACCTGGCCCCAGTTTTATAAATTTAGCTAAGGTTTGTCTACAGGTAATCAGTGCAGTTATGTTGGAAAATCTTTTAAGTTATGGAAACTTTTCTTAAATTCAATGTTTAGGAATGTGATTCAATTTAAAAAACAAAGTGAAACTGCGGTCAGGAGACATGCAAAAGAAAGAGAACAAAACCGAACTTGTTCTTCATCTTGAAATGTATGAGGAACAAACAATAGTAATATATCCCCTACCAGCCCCGATAAAATGGTGACAGTGACTTTGACCTTGACTTTGACCTTGACCCAAAAACCCTTAAAGTCCTACTTGATCTGAAGCTACTCATACCTTGTAGAATGGCTGAAAAAGATGTAGAAAACTGAATGGACAGACAGACAGAGAGGAAACCTATAGTCCCCCCCCCTTGTATAAATGGTAGGTAAATTTGAATAGGAACAACCGATTCTCTTCTCAATATGATATGTTTTACTGAATAAAACACTTTAATTTGAAATAGAACCAATTTAAAAGTGTTTTACTGTCATAATTCCCTGGTTTAGAAATCAGCTCATTATACAAGCCAAAAACTAAAAATAAAAATGCTTAAAGCGGATAAATTACAGTCCTCCCCGAAGAATGAGCTCCAAAAACCTGGAAACATTATGAAACTTAAAAATTGTTTCTGCGGTATTCAAGTGTGACTGCCAGGACAGGATTGCACTTTTTGCACCTAAAGCCTAGGAGGGATGCTCGAAATGGCAGGGCAATCTAGTGAAAATACACATATCTGTTTACAATAACCCAAAACCACACAAAATTTCATTGGTGACTTCTGGCTGCTGGGACACATATCATCTTTAACATGTGTAAACCAGCGAACTGCAATCTTCTAAATGAAGACTCTGTTTCAAGGCAAAGCCCTACAATTTTTTAGTACAATTCTCAATATAACAGGAAATGGTTCTAATTATGAGATGTGCTTCATGGGGATTAAACATGATAGACAATCTCTTTCATGTTTCCAATCATGCTTTTAAGCACATGAAAAAATTACTATTTTTTTTAATGAATAATAAGAGAGAAAAAAAATATGCTTTGGCCCCAATTTGAGATAATTAATGCTAGGATGTGTCAGAGTACTTGGTACACTAAATCTTTGATAGGATCACATTTGCTGTGATGAAAGATGTTCCTGTGTCTATTTTCACATATAGTGATTGGTATGAGGTCTGCTACCTAACATCCTCCTACACCAGACCTCCAATGACGCCACCTGCGATTAACTGCTCATAACTAAGACCATTGTAAGACCTCTACCAGATGCCACACGACAACTCCAGTTATATTCGGGTTTGACTTGACGCCGAGAGAATCATACAGATATTTGAAAAATTCTTGTGTTTTAAGCCTGTTGTTATCGTCTCCGTGTCATATCTGACTTGACTGATTTTTTTTATACAACCAATGTCTGTTTCGATATACTTCTAGTACATCTAAAAGTCCATGTAGCTCCGTGCAAGCACCCATCGTGACAAATGCTACATAAACCGTTTATTTGTATACATGTACATTCTTATTTGTACAAGAGGACAAATGTACAATATTGTTATCTTCTTTCTCCTCCCCCTGGAGGTCTATGATGAAAATCAGTCCACACCTACATATGAGAGGAATGTACCAAACCTCATGCGTACTCATTCCAAGGAGCTGAACTGTTCTTGGCAAACGCTTTGTGTGTTCCCTCCCCCAATACATCATTATAAAATACGATGAGGAATCACAGGGAAAGCTGGTTCTGACTCCATAGTTCTATTTCTAACATCTTGTCGTAGTTCTGACTGAAACCAGATGATTAAACCACATATTTTTGGATTAGTATGACTTTTCCGCAGCGTAAATCCTGACGATTATTACTCACAAACTGGCTGATATACAAATTGGATATTTCCATGCCCGACTTTGAGACATATAGGCAAGGTGACATGTTTAAATGAATGACAGTGATTCCTGACATCTGAACATACTTCTCCAATCTCTGAGTATGTGAGGCAGACTTTTCACATTGCATGACATTAATGTCATAAATTTTCAGTTAAATTTTAACACATGCTCATAAATGCAGGTGCTACAACCTCAGCATTGTCGGCCCAAAAGAGTCATCACTACATTTCACTCGCTTGACCTGCAGGAGCACTGGCTTGACCTTCAGTTTGACATGAATATTTATACTATTATTGACAAATCAATTGGATCAAAAGGAGCTATGCAAAAACAAACTACGTAGGTACTGACAATGTGGTATCGGTACTATATAGTATTGAGACAGTCCAGTAAAGTCTATATCGGTACCATCTAGTATTGAGACAGTCCAGTAAAGTCTATATCGGTACCATCTAGTATTGAGACAGTCCAGTAAAGTCTATATCGGTACCATCTAGTATTGAGACAGTCCAGTAAAGTCTAAAGTATGGTGTATGAATTCCTAATCTATGTAATATATTGTAAAGGGCCTTTCAATCGCTTAATTGTTCTAGTAACCAAAAAGAATCACAGGAAGCAGGGAATTCTTTAAATTTGTGTGTGATTATAAGCCAATTAAGCTTAAAGAACTGAATCACAGGAATGTTTTAATGCAGGACATCATATTTTAAAATAGTCACCAGTATTTATACAGATTACTCACTGGGTGGGCTGATTAAAAGGATAGTTCCAACCTTATAGAAATCGTAAGTTTATACCAGAGAGAACTTCCAACATGAAAATAACCTTTATGATAAGCAAACTATAAACATGTAAGAAATGTTTATGTTAATGTATCAAGAAGCAGTTTGTACAAATCCATTTCAAAGAAAAGATTTGAAACATGGGTGATTCTGACTGACATACCAGTTTAGGTTAGTTTAGTGTCCTATCAACAGCTAAGGTCATTTAAGTGTATGCTAGATGCATGTGTGTATGTTTCAAGAGGCTGTAGTGTCTTTGTCTCCTTGTTATAACATGAAATTGATGTTGACTTTATAGTGCTACCTCAATGAAGTACCCAGAATGTCACACTTAACTCAGTCACATCATACTGACAACAGGTGAACCAATTGTCCCACTCAGCACTATATATATGCAGGAGTATCTTGGCCAGAGGCAGAACCAAAAGCCTTCCTCACAGGGACGAATATATACTCTAAAGGCCCCTCACAGGGGCGAATATATACTCTAAAGGCCTCTCACTAGGGGCGAATATATAATCTAAAGGCCCCTCACTAGGAGCGAATATATAATCTAAAGGCTCTCACAGGGGCCAATATATAATCTAAAGGCCCCTCACTAGGGGCGAATATATAATCTAAAGGCCCCTCACTAGGGGCGAATATATAATCTAAAGGCCCCTCACTAGGGGCGAATATATAATCTAAAGGCCCCTCACAGGGGCGAATATATAATCTAAAGGCTCTCACAGGGGCGAATATATAATCTAAAGGCCCCTCACTAGGGGCGAATATATAATCTAAAGGCTCTCACAGGGGCCAATATATAATCTAAAGGCCCCTCACTAGGGGCGAATATATAATCTAAAGGCCCCTCACAGGGGCGAATATATAATCTAAAGGCTCTCACAGGGGCGAATATATAATCTAAAGGTCCCTCACAGGGGCGAATATATAATCTAAAGGTCCCTCACAGGGGCGAATATATAATCTAAAGGCCCCTCACAGGGGCGAATATATACTCTAAAGGTCTCTCACAGGGGCGAATATATAATCTAAAGGTCCCCCATACCGAAATAAAGCACACTAAAGTATACTTTTATGCTACTTTAAGTATACACTTTTTCCTACTTTTTTGAAAAAGTACCAAAAAAGTATACTTTTTTTGTACTTTTCTGGACTTAGAAATTTTTCAGAGTACTTTTTCTGTACTAAATTTGGACTCTGAAATTTCTCAGAGTACTTTTTTTGTACTTTTCTGGACTTAGAAACTTTTCAGGGTACTTTTTCTGTACTTTATTTGGACTCTGAAATTTTTCAGAGTACTTTTTTTGTACTTATTCTGGACTTAGAAATTTTTCAGGGTACTTTTTCTGTACTTTATTTGGACTCTGAAATTTTTCAGAGTACTTTTTTTGTGCTAAAATCTGACTTAGAATTTTTTTGAAAGATTGTGAAAATATGGATGTACTTTTTTCCTACTTTTTTGGGACTTAGAATTTTTCAGCTAATGCCATTGTGCTTTTTTTGTACTTATTATGGACTTAGAATATTTTCAGACATTGCGAGGGGTTATAGCATATTAATATTTTCAAAATTAAATCTGACTTTTTCAGTCGACTACATATCTAAGACTAAAAAAATAATACCCAGGATTAACCACAACAAATATCTATCAAATAAGATACAGAAAATTATCATTTTGTAATATTAAATGTTTTTGATCTCGTACCACAGAAATTTATCTAAAAATAATTAAAATTCAACAATTATTATCATAAGTATTTCACTTCAATGTACTTTGTTAGTAAGGTTCACACATTTTAACGGTGATTTCTTTGTCACTTTTCGTTTGTATTTCCATATGCATCTCAGAAGTAATAAACTTCACATTGATGAATGTTACTATACGTTCATGTGACGAACGTCAAAACTTAGCTCTATAAAAATTTTGTTCCAGATCGTTCTTTGAAGTTACAGTATTTTGGCTTTAATTATAAACTCTTTAACGGAGTTTAAAACATTTCGTTTATCCAAACGTTAACCTCTACCAGATCGGAGATCACTCTACGAACACACATGTGCCCGTGCCTGTAATACGCTTTTAATTCATTCAAATGAAATTAAAATCACCTGCTCTTTGTCTGCATATCATATACTTGCTGGATATACGTGGTTTTAAGATTACAGCTGATAATTGCACCCGAAATCACGTCGTGTTCTGTCAAAATATTCACCGATATACTCATATTAACATGTGTAATACTGATATAGTCACTCGGACGCTTCTTTGTAAAACGTATATTGAAGTCAAGCGCTGTGATGATCTCGATCTCGATATGGCTTGACTGACAACAAACAGGCATGATCAAGGAACAATATTCCGGTATTTAAACAGAATTACATCGCATTCATTGAAATGGTGAAAGTGAACACAAAAAGAAAACTTTAATTTGTCTGATATTTATTTAGCAATATCGTACGATAATTCGGACAACGACACAATGTAGCTGTACTCTAATCTGTTGTAGAATGATCTCGTAGGAGTGTTGTGTGTACAAATAAAATACTCTATTGTATACAAAAATCAAGATCAATACCAAGATCTATCATAAATATTTTAATTGATATAGTAGACGGCTTGAATAACTGCAACACCAAGATCGATCAAAAATATTTCAACTGTTTTAAACTAAATCTTGAAACCTGTGTGTTAAGCTAACAAAGCGATCAGGATATATGCTTAACGTCGTACCGAAAGTTAATTTCACCCGTGGTGTTAATTAATATAAGCGACAGTCGACTGTAATGGCAAATCATACCTAGCTTTATTGTTTATTGGAGTTACCTGTGTAACTTGTCTCACCTGTACACATATTGCCCCTCTTAGACTAAGTCTTATGCCCGCGGCGTTAATTATAACAATTTATATTGTCAAGCTTGACTGCCTTTCACTACGATCAGAGCACAGGTGCCTACCCTCATTTAAACAAAACATCCGGATTACATAACAGGTACTGACGAGGCTTATACCTGTGTCAGATTACCATCGGTCGGTTCACCTATGACCTCGGGGCCGTGATCTCGTTTGTTTACTTCGGTTTACGGAATCTACCGAGATTTGACGAGTTCGCTTCGTGCGATCATTTTGTGCAATGTGCAAGCTTTAAATGCTGAAGTAGTAATACCAAAAGTATGAAACAATAGAGGTTAAGGAAGTAGAATATAAAAAAACAAGTAATAAAAGAATGAAATCGATACAGTAGATATCCGACAAAACTTTTTTTTTATCCCATGATGCAACAAACAGCGAGATTTTAGCGGGAAGTCTGATAGCCATGTTTGAATTTCACCGGATGTTTATCTACGGAAGAAACATAAACAAACACGATTTTGATATAGAATAGCCTAAAAACGAAATTCATTTTCTTGCCTAACTGAAGAAGATCGACTATCTGTCAGTAAGTGGCCAAAGAATATCAGCTTTCTTGTTGTTTTTGGCGACAAATGCTCATTTTCACCCGAAAATATCACAGATATCGCGACCAGGTAAGTTTACAATTTTATTATTGAAATCTTAATCTATTTCGTCTTCTGCACGTTCCTACATCGTTTCACATTATATAGGTGAATAGGGGCCTACACATGTTAATATTAATACTTGATTACTTCGTGTTTCAGGGTTTTCATAATGAATTCATCACCGATTACAGTTTACACGGCCCGAGTTTTATCAACAAAGAACTGCTAGATCCACGTGTGTTTAAACGTAAGTATTAAATTTACAGATTAATGCTACCATACGCCTGGGATTTTATAAGCATCCTGATTGATAGCACCCAAATATTGAGAACAAGAAGAATTTTATTTCTTTATTGACGAACTTCGACGTAGTTATATTGCATTTTTATTTCTGTCACGTAACGGTAAATTCGTAATATCTTTACTACATATTTCATGCATTTTGACAAATTTCCAATTAATTTTTATGACTTCGTTTTTCAATGGAATTTATTGAAATTTCACTTACATGTAAAGAATTATTTGCTTATTCATCTGATAATATTTACAGAATTTTTTGTAGTTGATTTCAAGAGATATTGCATAAAATTTCAAAAAAAATAGCAATGACATTTTTAAGTTAGAATATAAGAACGAAAGTAACGTCACATTTCGGGCAACATGTGTATATCTATTTTAGGGAATGTATGTAAAAATATCGGTAAATGAGCTAATAATTGTCTACTATATAGTATATGGAATTTGAAGAAAATACATTCAAAAACGAAGTCAATAAAATCCATTGAAAATTTGTTGTATGTCATGATCATGATCAATTCACAAAAAAATGATCTCAAGAAATGATTGAATAAAAAAATCTGTGTTTTGGAGTATTTTGATAGTTAGTTGCATAATTTAAGATGAAACAAACTGTCAGAGAATTCTGGAGTAGCTTGATTTTTATTAAAGTACTTATCCTTATAATTAAAAGTTTTATGTTGTAGCTTTAAACTTGTATACCTGTGGCTAGCTTTTCTTGATAAAAAGACTCCCAAGCAGACATGCATGTAATAAATGACAGTAAAGTGATCAGGTGCATATATATAAGGAAAATTATCTACATTTTTATATTGAACAAATCTTCACAATTATTCTAAGTTTTGATATAAAAAATATTTTAAAATTTTCTCTTTCTTCTAACAGATTATGCAGTACATTCTGAAGTGACGGAAAGCTTGAAGATATTGCATTGTGGTCCGAATTGAGGGCAATGATTCGCATAAAGCAAAAAAGGAATGAAGAGAATCAGACATTTTATTTTTCGAATTCACACTTACTTGGATTTGACCAGTTTAAGCAAGCAACATTATGCATATACCATACTTCATTGTATTCAGTATGCATTTATGCATTGTTTTTTATTTACATTTTTTTTGTTGTGTTTCCTCAAGAGGAATTATGATTCGACAATTTTTACAAATGTTATTGCCCTTTTTATTTAGAATAGTATATTTTTTTGTCTGGATCTCCTACATACACATGATATAAAATTGTGTTTTCCTGCTTGAAAAAAATATTAGAATAATTTATCAAAAGTTATTGCCCTTATACATAGATGTCCATCTGTAAATCCTTAACCTCACCCTTAAACAAATTTCGAGCTTATTAGATCAAGACTTTGCTATGGCATGAAATTATACTCAGTGGAATTGTGATTGGATAACTAATCTTGTATTTCAATGTTTGTTTTCACTTGATACAATTGTGCATTTCTCTTAGGAATGGGACTGATGTATGTATTGTTTAAGCATGCAGTATTCTCATTTAAGCTTATCTCCTATATTTTCAGAACTAATTTCCTTCACCATTAAATTAAGTCCCTTTTTTTGGTAATTTTTTCCTACTTTTTCAGTACTTTTTTTTTATACTTTTTCAGTACAAATTTCCTACTTTTTTAGTACTATTTTCCTACTTTTCTAGTACTTTTTTCCTACTTTTCCACTACTTTTTCAGTACTAATTTCCTACCTTATTGGTACTTTTTTCCTACTTTTTCAGTCCTAATTTCCTTCTTTTCAATACCATTTTCCTACTTTTTTGATACTTTTTCAGTACAAATTTCCTACTTTTTTAGTACTATTTTCCTACTTTTCTAGTACTTTTTTCCTACTTTTCCACTACTTTTTCAGTACTAATTTCCTACCTTATTGGTACTTTTTTCCTACTTTTTCAGTACTAATTTCCTGCTTTTTCTGTACCATTTTCATACTTTTTTTGTACTTTTGTACTTTTTTTGTACTTTATGGACTTACCTGTAAAAGTACTAAAAAAGTATAAAAGCACAAAAAAAGTACACCATCAATTTGGCCCTGTGCACTTTATACTATTATTGTACTTTTAATGTACTTTTTCTGTACTATATTTGTGCTTTTTCTGTACTTAATGAAAACAATAAAATGTACTAAAGGTATACTTTTGTTAGACTTTTTTTGTACTTTAGTACTTTTTTTGACTCAATTTGGAACCGTGTTGGAATATCGGTTCCAAATTGAGTCAAAAAAAGCATACTTTTTCTATGCTTTTTTAGTACTTTTTTTCCATACTTTTTTTGTACTTTATTTCGGTGTGGGCCCTCACAGGGGCGAATATATAATCTAAAGGTCTCTCACAGGGGTGAATATATAATCTAAAGGCCCCTCACAGGGGCAAATATATAATCTAAAGGCCCCTCACTAGTGGCGAATATATAATCTAAAGGCCCCTCACTAGTGGCGAATATATAATCTAAAGGCCCCTCACAGGGGCGAATATATAATCTAAAGGCCCCTCACAGGGGCAAATATATAATCTAAAGGCCCCTCACAGGGGCGAATATATAATCTAAAGGCCCCTCACTAGTGGCGAATATATAATCTAAAGGCCCCTCACAGGAGCGAATATATAATCTAAAGGCCCCTCACAGGGGCGAATATATAGTCTAAAGGCCCCTCACTAGTGGCGAATATATAATCTAAAGGCCCCTCACAGGGGTGAATATATAATCTAAAGGTCCCTCACAGGGGCAAATATATAGTCTAAAGGCCCCTCACTAGGGGCGAATATATACTCTAAAGGTCCCTCACAGGGGCGAATATATAATCTAAAGGTCCCTCACAGGGGCAAATATATAGTCTAAAGGCCCCTCACTAGGGGCGAATATATAATCTAAAGGCCCCTCACAGGGGTGAATATATAATCTAAAGGTCAAAACAGTGAGGCGGTATCAAGGGAGACATTAGGAGGAAGAAAGTTGTTAAGAAAGAATAAGATTACAAATTTAGTTGCCTCTTACAATCATGAAATGGGGCAACAGGTACAATTCTGCTGCCCATCATGCTTGGCAGGACATACTGTAGGGAGAGCAGTAACGCTGTTTTACTGGGAACTGATCAAAAATGTCTAATATCATCAACCAATCCAGAAATATACTCATGGAGAATTTTGATTTTGATAATTCATAAATACCAGCAACTTACAAAGTGTGTAAACAGTACATAATAAAGATGAAATATGAGAGATCAAATATCTAATGATGAGACAGAACGCAAATGTCATTTATGAAAAAAATTTATAGAAAAAGATTTGTACATCAAACAACAAAAAGAGCGAGAATACAACAAACACTGGGTTTGTAAGCTGTAACATCTCTACATACAGTATCCAAAATTCAGAGGTGTAAACACCACTCACAGACAACAGGAACCAAATATACCACACAAAGGTCCACATTTATACATTATAATTAACTCAAAATGTCTGCCAATTTATCCTAACATGTATAAAAATTCCCACTATCATAATAATGCAAATGCTTTTACTTTATGTACACAACAGAAAGATAAGTAATTTGTAGATCTACAATTAATGAGAACATAAACTTCAGCCAGCAAAGTAAAAAATATAGACTAGATGCTGAGGTGGCACTTTGTAAACTACAACTTCTCTGTTCATCCTCGTCATAACACTTACACCTATACCCAATATAAGAAACAGTTCAACATAAGAAGAACTGCAAAGAATGTGCTTTAAAAATTAGGATTTTACTCTTATATAGATCAGGTACCTGTGCAATAAGGACTTGAGATGTTTATTGTAACATATACGGTACGCCTAGGTCCAGAACTAAAAATGTTTATTGTAACATATACGGTACCCCTAGGTACAGATCAAGATGTTTATTGTAACATATATGGTACGCCTAGGTCCAGAACTAAAAATGTTTATTGTAACATATACAGTACCCCTAGGTCCAGAACTAAAGATATTTATTGTAACATATACGGTACAGCTAGGTACAGAAATAAAGATGTTTATTATAACATATACAGTACCCCTAGGTCCAGAACTAAAGATGTTTATTATAACATATACAGTACCCCTAGGTACAGGAACAAAGATGTTTATTGTAACATATACGGTACATCTGGGCACAGGACTAAAGATGTTTATTGTAACATATACGGTACATCTAGGCACAGGACTAAAGATGTTTATTGTAACATATACGATACCCCTAGGTACAGGACTAAAGATGTTTATTGTAACATATACGGTACATCTAGGTACAGGACTAAAGATGTTTATTGTAACATATACGGTACCCCTAGGTACAGGACTAAAGATGTTTATTGTAACATATACGGTACGCCTAGGTACAGGAACAAAGATGTTTATTGTAACATATACGGTACCCCTAGGTACAGGACTAATGATGTTTCTTAATTGTAGTATATACAGTATGTCTAGGTACATTATTATAACATATACGGTACATCTAGGCACAGGACTAAAGATGTTTATTGTAACATATACGGTATATCTAGGTAGTTTAATATAATATATACGGTATGTCTAGGTAGTTTAATATAATATATACGGTATGTCTAGGTACTTTAATATAATATATACGGTATGTCTAGGTACTTTAATATAATATATACGGTATATCTAGGTACTTTAATATAATATATACGGTATATCTATGTGTAGATATCCTGTGATAGACACTGTCTTAAGAATTGTTGTTTATATTCAGTTATCAAGCTATCTACATCAACAAATAAATTCCGCTCCAAAATGATCTATAAAACTGTTACAAGGGAATGTGTTACCAGGCCTACCAGACAGAGAGGAGCAAGACAATAGGTCATCAACAGGTGCACATAGGTCGTTAGGAATACCTGTAAGAGTGCATCCACTAATATAACAAGCCGAGACTTCCAAGGGTGGCTAGTTCACAGTGTCAAGTTGATATGTTTGACTGATCAACTGGTGTCTTAGTGGTGTCAGTATTCTTTAGCTATTCTGTTAAAACTCATGGTGTATTATAACATCATTACAGTATAGCTAGGGACTGGTGGTACAGTAATAACATGTATTATAACATCATTACAGTATAGCTAGGGACTGGTGGTACAGTAATAACATGTATTATAACATCATTACAGTACAGCTAGGGACTGGTGGTACAGTAATAACATGTATTATAACATCATTACAGTATAGCTAGGGACTGGTGGTACAGTAATAACATGTATTATAACATCATTACAGTACAGCTAGGGACTGGTGGTACAGTAATAACATGTATTATAACATCATTACAGTATAGCTAGGGACTGGTGGTACAGTAATAACATGTATTATAACATCATTACAGTATAGCTAGGGACTGGTGGTACAGTAATAACATGTATTATAACATCATTACAGTATAGCTAGGGACTGGTGGTACAGTAATAACATGTATTATAACATCATTACAGTACAGCTAGGGACTGGTGGTACAGTAATAACATGTATTATAACATCATTACAGTATAGCTAGGGACTGGTGGTACAGTAATAACATGTATTATAACATCATTACAGTATAGCTAGGGACTGGTGGTACAGTAATAACAGTCTCCACTTCTGGTTCCATGAACATTGATTTGAAAGTCGTTTTGGTCTATGAATTACACTGATCAATTAGGTAACTTCAAATGTACTCAAAGTAGTCTTCCCTTCTCAAGTACTTCCTGTCTGCCTGTTGAGCTTCAATTATCCACCCCACCTGTACTTTTGGCTGACCACAAGGCGTTAGTTGGGACTTAAGAACATTTGCCTTGTCCAGGTGTCCACTGAGCGATAATAACTGGTTAGGACGTAAGAAACGGCCTTTAAACTATTCAAAATCTCTCCAGCATTCTTCAGCAGCCATGTGTGGAATCACATATTATGTGTGGTAAATATTCTTCAAATTTACAATTTTTAATATCATAAATAAGATATTGGCTGTAGAGTAACAGGACTTATTAGTAAACATATTTTAATCCCGTAAAAACATATTAGAGGATCAACAAATTCTATATCTACGTCACCTCATTACTCAATAAAACATATTAGAGGATCAACAAATTCTATATCTACGTCACCTCATTAGTCAATAAAACGTATTAGAGGATCAACAAATTCTATATCTACGTCACCTCATTACTCAATAAAAACTTTTTCAATTATTTCCTGAGATTTCATTTTCTGGATGAACAATGCTTAATAAAATTTGTTTCCTGAATCCACTGAACTTGCTGGTAACACCAGCATATTTTGTGTGCTCCCTGCTGTAGTATTTGTTTTCACATGGAATAACATAACATCTGTACAGTTTTAGACCTCACTGATAAAAAGACACTTCTCCATTTCATCACTAACCTTGTACAAGTATAGTACATGAAGCTGCCATTTTGATGTTCAATACAGCCAGCTGTACCTGCCATCACTAGGAAATTCTGTGACTTACCTGTAATGACAAAAGAAACAACATATTAAGAATATTTCTTAAAATAAAACATTTACTTACAGAATACAATTTACATCTATAACGATAAGAAATGAGGCAAAAATGAAAGTGATATTTGTTTAAATCCAAAACCTGCCAATACAGGTATATCTGATTTGTCTTAAAAGTTATTTATCCTCCTTGAAAAATAAAGGTAGCATTGATTAATATAATACAAAGGGTCATCATCTGTTTTGGAACTCATCAGAAATGATATGCATGACAAAATAGGGTGGTATATACCCTAAATTTAGCCCAACTATTTTGTGGATTGTGTATTGAGACAAGTAAAACAATCAGAGACCAGGACAACCATCTTTAGTCCCTGCATTACGATAACAAAATCAGAACAACATTGGCCCTTGTATGGGTGGAGACAGGTAGACAGTATAGGTGGGAGGTCACAGACTATTGTCAAGGTCAATGTTCTAGCAATTATTATTGTCAAGGTAATGAACTCTTCCCAAGATCAAGGCTCTAGCAATTATTCTTGTTAAGGTCATGAACCCTTGCCAAGGTCAAGGTTCTTGCAATTATTCTTGTCAAGGTTATGAACCCTTGCCAAGGTCAAGGTTCTTGCAATTATTCTTGTCAAGGTCATGAACCCTTGCCAAGGTCAAGGTTCTAGCAATTATTCTTATTAAGGTCATGAACCCTTGCCAAGGTCAAGGTTCTTGCAATTATTCTTGTCAAGGTCATGAACCCTTGCCAAGGTCAAGGTTCTAGCAATTATTCTTATTAAGGTCATGAACTCTTGCCAAGGTCAAGGTTCTAGCAATTATTCTTATTAAGGTCATGAACTCTTGCCAAAGTCAAAGTTCTAGCAATTATTTTTGTCAAGATCCCTAACTCTTTCAAAGGCCAAGCTAGGTTCTTACAATTTTTCATATCAAGATCATCAATATAGTTGTAGGAATTAGTAGATGTACTCTTGAGGTCTTTCTTGGTTCTTCACATTTTTATCTGATATTTCAAAAAAATGCCTCAATCAAGTGTAGTGTAAATAGAAGAATCAATGAATGAAGAATGATGAGTGTCGAGTCTGATACCACAAAGATTCCTCTGGCATTATGATGCTCTTTACCTCACACTCAGTGGTCCATATACTAGGGTGCATTGTGACACTTCCTCTATGGTGTAAGTGGCCTAAAACCTTGTCAATGATATAAGTGACCTAGCACTTTGTCAATGACATAAGTAGCACAGTAAGAGGGTATTACTATTACATGTATGTAAGAACAAATATAGACTACAATATATACAAATTTAGAATGTTACTCTTTTTTTTTTTTTCCTTCCCCTTTTTTTCTTTCCCTTTTCAATTTTTAAAAAAATTTTTTAAAAAACCGGGGGTTTAAACCAAGTGGAAAATGAAAAGAATTTGTTTTACCAAAAAAAAAGGGGTTTTTTAATTCTTTCAAAACCCCCCAAATCAGGTCTTTTTGGGGTTTCCAAAAAGGTTTTAAAAAAAACCCCTTTTAAAAGGTTTTTTTTTGGGGTTTTTTTAATTTCAGGTTTTGGGGTAAAAACTTATAAAATTTAACCCAAAAAGGGCTACCTTTCTTTGTGTAACCCCTTAAAAAATTTAAACAATTTTTTTTTAAAAAA
>NW_022982511.1:0-17407 GCF_902652985.1 Pecten maximus
TTGTCCCCACGTAATATTTTTGTGCTGTCTTTCCCCAATTGTCCCTAATCACCGTAATATTTTTGTGTCTGTCTGTGTACCCGTATTGTCCCTATATCACCGTAATATTTTTGTTGTCTGTCTGTGTACCCGTATTGCCCTATATCACCGTAATATTTTGTTGTCTGTCTGTGTACCCGTATTGTCCCTATATCACCGTAATATTTTTGTTGTCTGTCTGTTACCTGTATTGTCCCTATATCACACCGTAATATTGTTTGGTTGTCTGTCTGTGTACCCGTATTGTCCCTATAATCACCGTAATATTTTGTTGTCTGTCTGTGTACCTGTATTGTCCCTATATCACCGTAATATTTTGTTGTCTGGTCTGTGTACCCGTATGTCCCTATATCACCATAATTTGTCTAGTTTTATCCTGTTTACATTTAGCCACTGTTATATATATTTGTGTAACTGTTCCATGTTCTATGTCTATATATGTGATCGTATGTAATTGACCTGTGTCTTGATAAAGGGGCAGATTTCCTCGAAAATTTGACAATTTACTTGTCTGTACTGTCGTTATTACTACTTGACATATATATATGTATATATATATATATGGGGCAAAGAAGTAATTCAAACAGTGTGAACAATGAGGCATGTTAAATTTTCGAGGCAATCCGCCCCTTTATCAAAACACAAAAAATTACAAATACAATCACATAATATATATAAGAAGTACTGGAAATACAATAAAATACAATAAGAATAATGTTTTAGTAACTAGAGAAACCACAATGAACCCTTCGGCAAACGTGGGCCGAAGGCGGATACTAGCGTGACTGCATCATGTTCAAACACTAGAACGCTATGCGACCAACGGCAGAGATATTTTGAATTCCCCCGCACGTGAAAGTATATTGACGAGTTCAAAGACGATTCGTCCCTTAACACTGCTAGTGGACAGCATTGCATTTATATAAAAAATGTTGCATTATCGTCTCTACAGTGATTGATTAAATATCGTGTACAAAGTCTGAAAAACTTTAGAAAATAAGATCATTATATATAACTATAGAGAGTGGTGTGAAAAAACTACTACAAATATTTATCAAGACTGAAAATATAAGAAATACGAATGCCAAAGTGTCCCTACAGGACGCTACGGGAAACAGACGATTCGGACCAACTCGGACCAAGATGTTGTTGCATGATGGCGGGAGGCGACTAAATGTGAGTCTCAAAGAGCAACAATGAATAGATGCCCCAAAAAGTACAGCAATTATGAACAAGAGGCCCAAAGGGCCTTAACGGTCACCTGAGATTTGAAATATTTCGGTCAACTAAATTGACCCTTTTTGGCCCCACCCATCAATCCTAATGGGGTCAGTCTATGAAGAGTATTTGATTCATACATATAGTAGATAAGAAGATTTTTGAAATTTCAGTCAATTTGACCCTTTTTGGCCCCGCCCACCAGCCCCTGGGGGTCAACCAGGGCCAACATGTACATAACATCAAACTTTAATCCCATGCTGATAATTTGAACCAAGTTAGAATGAATTCCAATAGAAATCCAACAAATAATAGTCAAAAATGTGATTTCCCTATATAAACTATAGTAAATTTACCCCCTAGGCTACCCAGGGGCAAACGTGAGACCCCAGGGTCATGAAATTCACAATTTTGGTAAAGCACCTAAAGACCCTTCCATCTATGAAGAGTATTTGATTCTAACATATCTGAGAGTAGAGAAGAAGATTTTTGAAATTTCAGTCAATTTGACCCTTTTTGGCCCCGCCCACCAGCCCCTGGGGGTCAACCAGGGCCAACATGTACATAACATAAACTGTAATCCCATGCCGATAATTTGAACCAAGTTAGAATGAATTCCAATACAAATCCAACAAATAATAGTCAAAAATGTGATTTCCCTATATAAACTATAGTAAAGTTTACCCCCTACCCAGGGGCAAACGCGAGACCCCAGGGTCATGAAATTCACAATTTTGGTAAAGCACCTGAAGACCCTTCCATCTATGAAGAGTATTTGATTCTAACATATCTGAGAGTAGAGAAGAAGATTTTTGAAATTTCAGTCAATTTGACCCTTTTTGGCCCCGCCCACCAGCCCCTGGGGGTCAACCAGGGCCAACATGTACATAACATTAAACTGTAATCCCATGCCGATACTTTGAACCAAGTTAGAATGAATTCCAATACAAATCCAACAAATAATAGTCAAAAATGTGATTTCCCTATATAAACTATAGTAAAGTTTACCCCCTACCCAGGGGCAAACGCGAGACCCCAGGGTCATGAAATTCACAATTTTGGTAAAGCACCTGAAGACCCTTCCATCTATGAAGAGTATTTGATTCTAACATATCTGAGAGTAGAGAAGAAGATTTTTGAAATTTCAGTCAATTTGACCCTTTTTGGCCCCGCCCACCAGCCCCTGGGGGTCAACCAGGGCCAACATGTACATAACATTAAACTGTAATCCCATGCCGATAATTTGAACCAAGTTAGAATGAATTCCAATACAAATCCAACAAATAATAGTCAAAAATGTGATTTCCCTATATAAACTATAGTAAAGTTTACCCCCTACCCAGGGGCAAACGCGAGACACCAGGGTCATGAAATTCACAATTTTGGTAAAGCACCTGAAGACCCTTCCATCTATGAAGAGTATTTGATTCTAACATATCTGAGAGTAAAGAAGAAGATTTTTGAAATTTCAGTCAATTTGACCCTTTTTGGCCCCACCCACCAGCCCCTGGGGGTCAACCAGGGCCAACATGTACATAACATTAAACTGTAATCCCATGCCGATAATTTGAACCAAGTTAGAATGAATTCCAATACAAATCCAACAAATAATAGTCAAAAATGTGATTTCCCTATATAAACTATAGTTAAGTTTACCCCCTACCCAGGGGCAAACGCGAGACCCCAGGGTCATGAAATTCACAATTTTGGTAAAGCACCTGAAGACCCTTCCATCTATGAAGAGTATTTGATTCTAACATATCTGAGAGTAGAGAAGAAGATTTTTGAAATTTCAGTCAATTTGACCCTTTTTGGCCCCGCCCACCAGCCCCTGGGGGTCAACCAGGGCCAACATGTACATAACATTAAACTGTAATCCCATGCCGATAATTTGAACCAAGTTAGAATGAATTCCAATACAAATCCAACAAATAATAGTCAAAAATGTGATTTCCCTATATAAACTATAGTAAAGTTTACCCCCTACCCAGGGGCAAACGCGAGACACCAGGGTCATGAAATTCACAATTTTGGTAAAGCACCTGAAGACCCTTCCATCTATGAAGAGTATTTGATTCTAACATATCTGAGAGTAGAGAAGAAGATTTTTGAAGTTTTAGTCAATTTGACCCTTTTTGGCCCCACCCCTCAGGCCCCTGGGGGGTGGGGACCATATAATTCACAATTTTGGTTGACCTTCAGCCATAGAAACTTTCTGCTAAATTTCATTGAATTTTGTTAAGTGGTTTTGGAGAAGAAGTCGAAAATGTAAAAAGTTAACGGACGCACGACGCACACCGCACGACGGACGACGACGGACAAAAGGCGATTAGAATAGGTCACTTGAGACTTCGTCTCAGGTGACCTAAAAATTTAACAAATTGAATAATTGACTACATGAATAGTCAGATATAATGGTCAGATCCACCATTCTAAGCCGTCCTTCATTATATTCTTTTACAATAATATCTCTTCTTACCTTGTCAACTTTACTGTTCCAAAGAAAATTATAAAGTTCCGAATCTAATTTTTTAATGAAGGATATATCAGGGTTTGGCAATGATATGAATAAGTGATTGAGTTGTGAAACCAATAACGACTTTATAACTTGTATTTTACCAATAGGTGTAAGAATCCGCTTTTTCCAGTTACTCAGGAGTGATTTAAGTTTTACTAGTTTTTTGTCAAAATTATTATGTAAATGTTTATATCACCATGCCACATGGACTACTGGACATGTGTATCTTTTGTATTTAAGGACCACATATTAAGTGGTTCGGGGCAGTAGTCGGGAGGCGGTCAACGGGCCACTCCAAGACAATGTCCTGGGCTGAAAGCCCAGGATAAGTCATTACACTATTGTGTTGAAACTATGTTTGTACGTTTACTTTGTATGTAAACCATAATAAAAAGGTTGGCCAACGAATGAGTCCACAGTTATGACTTTTACCATCTACAACACCAATGATGGAAGGACAAAAAAAAAATTAAATATTATAAGGTACATGTATGTAACCGTCAGAAAGTTTTAACTCTGTTATCTACAACCAGTAAAACAAGAGGCCCAAAGGGCCTTAACGGTCACCTGAGATTTGAAATATTTCGGCCAACTAAATTGACCCTTTTTGGCCCCACCCATCAGTCCTAATGGGGTCAGTCTATGAAGAGTATTTGATTCTAACATATAGTAGATAAGAAGATTTTTGAAATCTCAGTCAATTTGACCCTTTTTGGCCCTGCCCACCAGCCCCTGGGGGTCAACCAGGGCCAACATGTACATAACATCAAACTGTAATCCCATGCTGATAATTTGAACCAAGTTAGAATGAATTCCAATACAAATCCAACAAATAATAGTCAAAAATGTGATTTCCCTATATAAACTATAGTAAAGTTTACCCCCTCCCCAGGGGCAAACGTGAGACCCCAGGGTCATGAAATTCACAATTTTGGTAAAGCACCTAAAGAGCCTTCCATCTATGAAGAGTATTTGATTCTAACATATCTGAGAGTAGAGAAGAAGATTTTTGAAATTTCAGTCAATTTGACCCTTTTTGGCCCCGCCCACCAGCCCCTGGGGGTCAACCAGGGCCAATATGTACATAACATCAAACTGTAATCCAATGCTGATAATTTGAACCAAGTTAGAATGAATTCCAATAGAAATCCAACAAATAATAGTCAAAAATGTGATTTCCCTATATAAACTATAGTAAAGTTTACCCCATCCCCAGGGGCAAACGTGAGACCCCAGGGTCATGCAATTCACAATTTTGGTAAAGCACCACAAGACCCTTTCATCTATAAAGAGTGTTTGACTCCATAATATCTGAGAGTAGAGAAGAAGATTTTTGAAGTTTTAGTCAATTTGACCCTTTTTGGCCCCACCCCTCAGGCCCCTGGGGGGTGGGAACCATATAATTCACAATTTTGGTTGACCTTCAGCCATAGAAACTTTCTGCCAAATTTCATTGAATTTTGTTAAGTGGTTTTGGAGAAGAAGTCGAAAATGTAAAAAGTTTACGGACGCACGACGGACGACGACGGACAAAAGGCGATTAGAATAGGTCACTTGAGACTTCGTCTCAGGTGACCTAATAAAACCCATATTTTGTATACTCTTAATTACTAGTGGGGTGACACCTAAAGGAGTGTCACAGAAAGAATGAAGTGTAGTGAGGGGCGATAACTCTATTTGAGCATGAAAGACGGATAGAAATAAATAAATTCCCTTCATTTATCATTAGTACCTTCACTTGCACCGATTTTCCTCACTTCCACTGAATTTCCTCATTTGCACTTAATTGACACACGCGACATTTATCTAAGTTTAAAAATTCATACTGGCCTGAGGAAATTGAAAGTTATGGGGGTTACCAGTGCAATAATTCTCACACATTCTACAGTTTTTTGGAATATCACACTTTAATTGATTATGAGACATCAATTCGCATCTATCCAAGCATAAGTCCAGGGTCTCTGGTGTGTTGTTCAATGAGGTAGTCACCTCTTATACCAATATATATACCTCCGATACAGTGATATATCACTGGTACCTCCTTTATATTAATTATTCTCAAAATTCTACAGTTTTCTAGAATATGACACTTTAATTGATTATAAGACATCAATATTGGCATCTATCCAAGCATAAGTTCAGGGCCTTTTGTCTGTTGTTAATGAGGTAGTCACCAACTACTACAAGGAGACCCAGCCTCAAAATGATCCTGACTGAACCGTTGTGATAAAACAAACAAACCTACCTATGTTCAGCTTAGTAACAGATGTACTCGCGGTATTCTAATCCATAAATAGTGACATATGCAATCAAAGATTAAAAATGTCATGCATATTAACAAAATATGATTTCAAAATCAGGGTTCTAGTGTGTTGTTCAATGAGGTAGTCACCAACTACTACAAGGAGACCAAGTCTCAAAATGATCTTGCATGACTGAACCATATGTGTGGTGATAAAACCAGCAGACAAACCAAACTAAGTTCAGCTCAGGAACAAATGTACTTGCAGTATTCTAAGTTTTAAAAATGTCATGCATCATTTGAGGTAAAAATCATCCAGATCAATAAGGGTAAAGTGGTTTTGCCCAAAGACACAACTACAACAGCACATACCGGCCTGATTGTCAGCTTCCCTTTTCTTCTGCAGGACAACTGTTCAAACTTTTCTATACTTCTTCTATAAATATAATATTTATCAACTTGGTGTACTTGGTTTAACTTCCTATTAACAACCAATGTCATTTAAGGATGTGCCAGGTTAAGAGGTGGAGGAAAGCCGGAGTACAAGGAGAAACATTACCGGCCTATGATCAGTACCAGTTAACTTCCCCACGTAGGTTTCGAACTAGCAACCCAGAGGTGGAGGGCTAGTGATAGTGTCATGATGACATATCTTAACAACTCGGCCACCGCGCTCCCTCAATTATAAATAATTAATAAACCATATTACAGTGAAAATTGTGGAAAATTTGTTTCTTAATATCTAAATGGCTTGAAATTGAGAGAATAGTTCTAAAAAATGAAATGAAAACCATATTTTAAGCAAAGTCTCAAAAACATTTTAATGATTTTTTTTAAGTAGAACATAGAGGGTAATTAGTTGTGGTCTAAGGCTTGCAATTACACTATAACTGTTTAAAACTTTTTAATTCTTATTTGTCACAGTTGCAATTGTAAAAGATGTGAGAATTCAATAAAATGGTGTTATCCCAATATCAAAATATTTGATATTGAGAGAATAGTTCTACAATATGAAATTAAAACCAAATTTTATGTAAGGTTTCAAAATTCTGAATTTGTTTTTTCAGTAGAATATAGAAGGAAATTAACTGCGGTCTTTGGCCGACAATTCAGAACACCCTTTCCAATGTAAATATTTGCATATGGTGGTGTTGGCCTAAAAAAAGGAGACATATAAACTGTTTACATGTTCACTAGTCCCTGTGTTACAGTATTTTACCTGTGTGGAGATGACATTATGAAGAAGACTATTTTGTAGAATAGTTATCATTAAAATTATGGTCAGTTTGAATTTGTCAAATAATTTTCTATAATACAAGTAAAGTTTAAATTCAAAAGTATGAAAAAATCAAAGTACTGAAAGTACTGAAGACACAAACGAAAACAAATTATTTTAACTGCTTTTGTTTAGTGGGGACATGGTCAACTTTGTATGGAACATCACCAATACCTGATTAGGACTAGGACAAAATATTGGCAAGAAAAGAAATTCATATCTACTCGTCTTGGCAGCTAATTGTCAGAATAGCTACTCAGGTAATCTTATTTGACATCTTCAATGGGTTAATGTATACGTAGTTGTAGTTGTAATATGAAGGTCCTAGATTACCTGTTAAATTAATGAGGCCTTTCTTTTCAAACTTTTGAGGATCCCATGCCTATAAGCGCTTCACAAATTATCATTATCATTAGCCATTGAAAAGATATTTATACATTTGATGTAGCGCCCCATCTAGCTACCAGCTTTTAGATCAGAGCTCAGGTTAAAAACACTTGTGTGATTGTTTTAGGATTTTATCGTGTGTGTGAGCCCTGGTTTGAATGATGTTATGTCAAGGTTTTGAATGATATTTTGTGGCAAATTGTTCTATCCCTTCAGTACCTTCTGTAAAATAGCGATAACAAACTTCAATTGTCAAAATACAATATGGCTGCCTGTCGACTACGTTGCTTTCCGATTAGTCTCAAAATGCAATATCCATAACTAGGCACCGAGGGGAACCTACATATAAAATTTGAGAAAGATCCCTTCAGCACTTTCTGAGAAATAGCGATAACAAACTTCAATTGTCTAAATCCAAGATGGCTGCCTGTCGGCCATATTGTTTTCCGATTGGTCTCAAAATGCAATATACATAACTAATGTAAGCACCAAGAGGAACCTACATATTAAATTTGAGAAAGATCAATTCAGTGCTTTCTGAGAAATAGCAATAACAAACTTCAATTGTCAAAACCTAAGATGGCTGCCTGTCGGCCATATGGTTTTCCGATTTGTCTCAAAATGCAATATGCATAACCACCCACCAAGGGGAACCTACATATCAAATTTGAGAAAGATCCCTTCAGCACTTTCTGAGAAATAGCGATAACAAACTTCAATTGTTCAAATCCAAGATGGCTGCCTGTCGGCCATGTTGTTTTCCGATTAGTCTCAAAATGCAATATGCATAACTAGGCACCGAGGGGAACCTACTTATCAAATTTGAAAAAGATCCCGTCAACACTTTCTGAGAAATAGTGATAACAAACTTCAATTGACAAAATCCAAGATGGCTGCCTGTCGGCCTTATTGTTTTCCGATTGGTCTCAAAATGCAATATGCATAACTAATGTTAGCACCAAGAGGAACCTACATATGAAATTTGAGAAAGATCAATTCAGTGCTTTCTGAGAAATAGCAATAACAAACTTCAATTGTCAAATCCTAAGATGGCTGCCTGTCGGCCATATTGTTTTCCGATAAGTCTCAAAATGCAATATGCATAACTAGAAACCAAGAGAAACCTATATATGAAATTTTAGAAGATACTTTCAGTACTTTGAGAAATAGCGATAACAAGAATTGTTTACGGATGGAGGGACGGACGGACCACGGACGCAGGGCGATTTGAATAGCCCATGCACCATCTGATGATGGTGGGTTAAAAACACCTGGGTCTGATAAACAGACTCTGGAGGCGTAGAATGCGGATGTAGACAGGGCAGGGTATACCATCACAACGGCCACATTAAACTAAGCACTATATTCAAAACTTAGAATTACATGCTCATATCAGCTCAGACTTGAGACAGTTTCTTAATCGCTCATTAGAGTGAACATGATTTTCATATAGCACTCTACGTTATATGTTTACATTCCATACTGTGTAGCTACAAATAATCTATACAACAAAAACACATTCATTCACATGTACAGTTCAAATCAATTTGAAGTGGAATTTTGTTTTTCACCTATGTACATTGCATCAAATATTCTCCGCAATAGTATATGTACCATATACATAACTGTAACTGCACGATACATATATATATGTATGGTATATATATCATGTTAATTAATGTTAGTGAGATGTGAATGTAGCTATATGTATTGATATCATCGATTTCAAAATCAGAGTTTTTTTTTTAATCTGCAGCATCTGTCAGATGAAAATGTAGTTCGAATGCCCAAACTGGATGAACTGTACATGTAGTAGCATTCTTCAAAGTCCATTATGAATGCTTTTCATACAAATGTATTTCTTTCAATTGTTCATGTGTTTAAATTATTAGAACACTGAAGTAATTTTTATTTTCATAAAAATGGAAGTACTGCTTATTTTTAAAACTAAATTGGATATTGATAAGATAAATTTGCCAAAATGTTAAAAATCAAACCTTATTAAGTAGAATCTAAACAGTTGTAAATGGCTAAGCCCACTATTCTTAACAACAAAATTACTCATTTTGATTCTCTGTCAAATATAAACAGGTTACTTGAAGACTTTGTCAGAAAAGTTAACACATATATACATTAATAGTTGCTTTAATTAAATTAATCTGAATTTGAACATTAAACCGACTTAACAATTTAAATGAAAAAAATGTGTTTTCACCATTGACCATAATTGATAAGAAGAAAATAATTATTTAACTCAACCTATGATATAGTATGTAACATCCATCAAGACAATACCATTATCTTTAGTCATGCAAAGTTATTTCACAATAGGATATATGCACAACACAAACAAGTTTTACACATTTTTGTTGTTTAGAAGAATAATGAACTTAGTAATTTTTGCTGTTCTTCTCAAATAATATGTACTAGTGTTGTAAAGAAAAAAAGATTAAATAATAATAATAAATTATTTGCATTGATTTATCAATACTTTACTGTGCATTAGTTTAAATGTTAATTTAATTCAGAAGCTGAAATGATTTGAGACAGAAAAAACCGCAGATGTAGGAATATAACATTTCCACTGCCTTTAGATATCTCTGGTTAAATTTAGCAATCAGTACATTTCCATGAAAAATGGTGTTTTCTAAAGAGTTACTGCCCTTTAACCGTCCCTGAAGCGTTCAAAACTCCACCAAACATAATAAAGGTCTATGTAGATGTACATCGTAGACCCCTTTCTTTTTTATAATATGCTTCGACTGTTATGTAATATTTCAAATGATAATGATAGATCATTTTCTATTTTTGTTTAAACCATCACGAATATTAGAAAAAAAGAATCAGTCGCTATAATTAGAGATGAAATTTTCAATGACGTCTACATCTGCATGCAGACAGCCACGTTAATGCGGTACGCGTTCTGTAAACGAAAAACTTCATGTGCATTACGTAGGATATAATCAATAGATCCGAAGTCAATATTAATATTCACAAGTCCATTTGCCTTTTCGAAACCCTATTCAGTGAGAATTTATTTAACTTTTTATTTGCAAACATGCGTATGGTACTCGACTGCCGTTGTTGTGATATTGTCATGATGAATAGACAACTTTTTTCTTTCGTAAAAAAACATCTATATAATCTAACCATCTGCAGACTACATCAATCACATGCAAGTTAATATTTCAGCGAGAAAATGACAGTCAAAGTTGGGTTTGATCACCTACTCTTGCTTTTATTATTGTTTACATTACTGAAAGATGGCGGACAAAATCGGATGCTGGATGAGTGATTTTCAATGTACAAAATAACAACGATATTCCGACGAAACTTTATCAATATTATAACCCATTCAGTAACATGCCACCAAAGAAAAACAAGAGGCCCAAAGGGCCTGTATCGCTCACCTGGTTTCATGAGATATGAAACAAGAATGATGCTTAAGCATATTTGTCGCTGGTATTGCTATGTCAATATATATCATAAGCATTTTATATGGGTACATGTACATTGGTTTTATTTTAATACTAAAAATGCCAAAAGGTACATTAATCCATGAAATGAAATTGACTTTTGGCGCGACCCCATAGGGATGCTACCACACAAATGTGAGTGATATCCATTGCTTAGATCTTGTTTAGACCAATTGGCCCCTTTTGACCCTGCCCTCTGGGGGTCAGCTCCTTCCTTTATACAATTTTGAATCCCTACCCCAATAGGATGCTAATAGTCAAATATGAGCTGTT
Organism: Pecten maximus; assembly: GCF_902652985.1. NCBI lineage: Eukaryota > Metazoa > Mollusca > Bivalvia > Pectinida > Pectinidae > Pecten > Pecten maximus. The sequence goes on from NW_022982511.1 coordinate 11,430, forward strand.
TCAGAGAAGTTGTTCATATCAATTTAGCCAAATTGACCCCTTTTGGCCCAGCCCCTCAGCCTCCAGGGGTTGGCCCCATCATTTGTACAATTTTGAATCCTTAACCAAAGTGAATGCTACCAGTCACATATTAAAGATATCCATTGCTTATTTTCAGAGAAAAAGTTGTTTATATCAATTTTGCCAAAATAACCCCTTTTGGCCCCGCCTCTTAGGTCCCCTGGGGTCAGCCCTGTCATTTGTACAATTTTGAATCCCTATCCTAGGGGGTTGCTACCAGGCAAATATGAGTGATATCCATTGCTTAGTTTCAGAGAAGAAGTCGTTAATATCAATATAGCTATATTGACCCATTTTTGCCTCGCCTCTCAGGCCCCTAGGGGGTCAGAACCACCATTTGTACAACTTTGAATCCCCACCCCATAGTGATTGCTTCCAGGCAAATAGGCGCAATATCCTTTGCTCGGTTTCAGAGAAGAAGTCGCTTATATCAATACAGCCAAATTGACCCCTTTTGACGCCGCCCCTCAGGCCCCTTGGGGGTCAGTCCTGTCATTTGTACAATTTTGAATCCCTACTCTAGGGGGTTGCTACCAGGCAAATATGAGTGATATCTATTGCTTAGTTTCAGAGAAGAAGTTGTTTATATAAATTTAGCCGAATTGACCCCTTTTGGTCCCGCCCGTCAGCCCCCAGGGAGGTAGACCCCACCATTTGTACAATTTTGAAACCCTACCCCAAAGGGATTCTCACAGTCAAAATTGAGCAATATATATTGCTTAGTTTCAGATGAGAAGTTGTTCATATCAATTTAGCCAAATTGACCCCTCTTGGCCCCACCCCTCAGGCCCCCCGGGGGTCAGCCACACCATTTGTACAATTTTGAATCCCCACCCCATAATGTTGCTACAAGGCAAATATGAGCAATATCGTTTGTTCGGTTTCAGAGAAGAAGTTGTTTTTATAAATATAGCCCAAATGACCACATTTGGCCCCGCCCTTCCGGCCCCTGGGGGTCAGCCCGATCATTTGTACAATTTTGAATCCCCACCCCATAGTGTTGCTACCAGGCAAATATGAGCAATATCGTTTGTTCGGTTTCAGAGAAGAAGTTGTTTTTATAAATATAGCCCAAATGACCACATTTGGCCCCGCCCTTCCGGCCCCTGGGGGTCAGCCCCATCATTTGTACAATTTTGAATCCCCACCCCAAAGTTATGCTACCAGGCAAATATGAGTGATATCCATTGCTCGGTTTCAGAGAAGAAGTCGGTATCATCAACATAGCTATATTGACCCATTTTGGCCCCGCCCCTCAGGCCCCTAGGGGGTCAGTCCCATCATTTGTACAATTTTGAATCCCCACCCCAAAGTGATGCTACCAGGCAAATATGAGTGATATCCATTGCTCGGTTCCAGAGAAGAAGTCGTTAATATCAATATACAGTGGAACTTCGTTAACTCGAACTCGGATAACTCGAATACCCCGCTTAACTCGAAGTACCTCGCCGGTCCCGGCCGAATTCTCTCTTTATCTTAGTAAAAAAAACTCGGATAATTCGAATTCGGATAACTCGAAAAACTCGGATAATACGAAGTAAAAATTTGGTCCCAACAATAAAAATCCTACTTGAAATGTTCGAATAACTCGAAGTATAATTTTCGTCGATCGGTGGCAAACGCCGACATTTTTTAAGAGCTAAATTCCGTTTGTAATACTGAACATATCGGCACTACTAACCTACATGCTATTATAAGTATTTCATAAATTCATAAAAGAAATTGTCGGTTGAATCTTATAACAACAAGTCTTGGTGATAAAAAGTACTGCTTTACTTACATCAGGTAATTTCCCAAGGCGGTCGCCGATATCAGTACACATGATAGTCAACAACTCATCTACCCGTTCGCTCAAGCGGAACTAATCTCTGACACACCGGTAGATCTACCCGGCTGATGTTTTTACAGGTGTAGAAATGACACAGTCACCGGCGCCTATTAAATCTTTAAACTGCTGAAACAATAGCGTAATTACTGCCGAGGTGTTCAGAGTACAACTGTAACGGTCAGTGCTGTCTATTAAATCGGATAAAACGCCAACTCAGTTACAGTAACATTTTATACGCACATGCGCAGCCCAACTTCCGGTGCTAATACACATGGAAATGGCGTGGTTATCAATAAAAAGTAAGTAGGCCGATCAAACAGTATTTTATATATGTCCAATAAAAGGTAATGGTTCTGTTACGTTTTGTATGCAATCTGTGTTAAACTTAAACGGTTATTTGTTTTGACATTAATAACTTGTTATTTTGTCGAATTCCGTTTTATCGTTTACCTTTTGCAAACATGACTTGCACATCAGATCGTTATTAAAATAACTAAGTGAAAAAAACTTTATCGTGACTGTGTATCGGCAAAACTACACCAAATAACAAGTGACATAACGAAACATTACATATATATTTACATGTATTGACCAGTCTTCACACTAAACTGATGAGCGACAGAGCGAAGTTATAATGATTATATAATGTTGACAAATATTGACCAAACTTTTCACCAAAAACGATAACTCGCTTAATTCGAACACTCGGATAACTCGAAGTTTTTTCGTGGTCCCGTCGACTTCGAGTTAACGAAGTTCCACTGTAGCTATATTGACCCATTTTTGCCTCGCCTCTCAGGCCCCTAGGGGGTCAGCACCACCATTTGTACAATTTTGAGTCCCCACTCCATAGTGATGCTTCCAGACAAATAGGAGCAATATCCTTTGCTCGGTTTCAGAGAAGAAGTCGTTTATATCAATATAGCCAAATTGACCCATTTTGGCCCCGCCCCTCAGGCCCCTGGGGGTCAGCACCACCATTTGTACAATTTTGAATCCCCAGCCCATAGTGATACTTCCAGACAAATAGGAGCAATATCCTTTGCTCGGTTTCAGAGAAGAAGTCGTTTATATCAATGTAGCCAAATTGACCCCTTTTGGCCCCGCCCCTCAGGCCCCTGGGGGGTCAGCCCCATCATTTGTACAATTTTGAGTCCCCTACCCATAAGGATGCTTCTGACCAAATTTGTTCAAATTCTGATCAGTGGTTATGAAGAAGAAGTCAATTGTTGACGGACGGACGGACGACAGACGACGGACGACGGACGGACGGACGACGGACGCCACGGTATGGCATAAGCTCACCTTGGTCCTTCGGACCAGGTGAGCTAAAAACACATAGATGTCGATGATGAAAATTCAGCGTGATGTTAGTAGATTTTTCTTCCGGGTCACAGGTAAGCAGCAATATGGCGCCAGCGAAAAGTCGATTGTATCATTCCGCGTGAAATCTAATGCGTTCAACGCGGAAAAATATTCTTACGTATCATCGACAGAACATACTTAAATTAAATACTTTGAAAACTATCTATTTGTGAGGTTCTGTTGTTTTGTCATATATCTAACGAAACTGCAGTGTTGCATTTGACTCCCTAAGTCACGGGACTATTATTTTTTTGCGATAGAATATGATTGTGAAGTGGCAGTTGAAGTTGTGTCAGAGCGAACGAAAATGCCAAAAAAAAAACCACATTGTCCTGTCAGCTTCTAAAATACAACAAAACAAAAGGAGATTTTTTTAATAGCTGAACTTCACTGTATGTCATTTTTTATCGTGAAGTTAAACAAATATTTACTGCATAACATTACGGAGTTACTGTAAAGCAACGTTTAGATTGGCCAACAGCAATATCCGCCAGAGGGCATCGTAGATTTTGTCAGCTACCCTCAAAAGCGCTGACATAGACTCAAACTTACGTTTGTGTCTACGTTTGTGTCAACAAAACAAAAGGTGATTTTTTTATAGCTGAACTTTACTATATGTCATTTTTATCGTGAATATTTACGATATTTACAAATATTTACTGCATAGCATTACGGAGTTACTGTAAAGCAACGGTTAGATTGGCCAAGGCAGTATCCGCCAGAGGGCATCGTAGATTTTGTCAGCTACACCTCAAAAGCGCTGACATAGACTCAAACTTACGTTTGTGTCAAAAATACATATGGTTCCCTATCATTGTGCAACACAATAAATACACAATAGTTCAAAAAACTTAAGTATAAATTGGTCAGAATTGGTTTCTTGCACATTGCTTTCTTTGGTATATGTAAGTGAAAGGTTGAAATATGTTGGTATGGTATTAAAGCAAAGATATTTCAAAATTTACCAATTGCTACCTGTGGGCAGATGACATTTTGAAGACAAGAGATCCCAGAGGGATCTTGGCGCCCACCATTGAATGATCTTCATAGGTTCCATGTCAGATTGATCTTTTCTCTACTTTTCCCTTCATTTTACTTATCTGTGCAAATTGAGACATCCCTCCAGTATTTTTCAAACAAGGGAATCCTAGCTATATAAGAAATTTGAGATTTAGCGATAATGGCTGTTTGTTTGCCAGGTTGTTTTCAGGACAGACTGGTCCAAAAATGCAATACAAGGGACCAAGGGGAACCTACTTATGAAATTTGAGAAAGATCCCTTAAATACTTTCTCAGAAATAGTGATAACAAACTTCAATTGTCAAAATCCAAGATGGCTGCCTGTCGGCCATGTTGTTTTCGGATTGGTCTCAAAACGCAATATCCATAACTAGGCACCAAGGGGAACCTTCATATGAAATTTGAGAAAGATCCCTTAAACACTTTCTCAGAAATAGTGATAACAAACTTCAATTGTCAAAATCCAAGATGGCTGCCTGTCGGCCATGTTGTTTTCCGATTGGTCTCAAATCGCAATAAAATGTATGTTACATCAAAACAAAACATTAAGTGATAATAAGGGTTAACTTAGTACAAATGTATTGTGTTAACTTATAATTACAGTGATTTTTTTTTTGGTATAATTTAGAAGGAAGGGACCACAAAATATATTCGACACAACCGCAGTAATCGATTCAACAGTGTTTGAATCATCCGTGCTTAATTTACTACGATAAAGAAGGGAAAAAATCGGGACCGAACAAAACGTTCAACTCATCCGATGTATTCGATTCAACCGTGTTCAACACAAGTGAGTTTTACTGTAATCTGTTTTGAACAATAGTAGCTACAGCTGATGTGATGTGGTAGTGAGTTTAGTTGAGTTTTAAGAAATATATGTACTGGTTACATTTTTTTTGGTGAGGTAATAAATTATTATCTGATGAAATAGCAGAAATTGTGTTTATTTGAACTGGTTAATAAAACTTAAAAGTGATAATGAACTTTCTAAAAAATGAATATAAAGAGGTTTGTGAATGATGCAAAAATACTGTAACCATGCATACACGTACAATATAGCTGGAATTAACAACAACCCCCCCCCCCCCCCCCCCCCCCCCCCCCCCCTATAATTAATCACCGTAACACATTGCTAGTATTACTTTTCTTTCAGTGAACTACAAAGGCCTGATACGACCTACGACCCATCCGGGTCTCCATATGAAGTTTCCACACCAAAATTGTAGCCTCTACTCGGGCTACCCTCGAGTACACTGGTATCTGTGTTCTCTTCCTCCCACAATAATCACGTACTAATTGTGGTACATAACACGGTTGTCAAACAGTACAGTCTATGGATTCCATTTCAATGGTGCCACCCGGCTTCCATACATTTCACCACTGGACAGCGTGTCCACTCATGTTAAGCTACAAAATATCAAATTATACCCTAAACTTGATATTTAAACATTTACAGTAAATAATGTTATATATAAACATGTTTGTAAGCGTTAAATATTGATACAACAACCCTAGTGCGTCCATACAAGTAAAATAAACAGTACTCACGCACGTGCACTAGCGTACTCACTAAACACAATAACAATTATATTCAAAAAGAGAATAATAATAAATAGTAACTTACCGTGACTGTAATTTCACGCTTCTTACTAGAATATAGGCACAAGTATCTCTATACCTACAGCTGTCAAATGTCCATTTTGGA
>NW_022982512.1:0-17390 GCF_902652985.1 Pecten maximus
TTTTTTAGGTTGGAGTGACCAGGTTGGCTACAGAATACCCGGAGAAAAACCACCGGTCTACAGTCAGTACCTGGCAGCTGCCCCACATAGGTTTCGAACCAGCAACCCAGAGGTGGAGGGCTAGTGTTAAAGTGTCGGGACACCTTAACCACTCAGCCACCGCGACCACTCTTGTCAAGGAGTGGTCATCTATGACTTGACCCCTGTGACCTTGACAGAAGGTTAAAAGTTGTTAACCCCAATATCAATACCCTCTTGTTTATTGCAAAGAAGTTGTTTTTTTTAATAATTTGAAAATTCTATGTTCATCAACTGATTCTGCACCATGGCATACTTGTGTAATTCACTTGCCCTCCAGGCAGGTGAGTTATAAATAGACTAAACAATGCCTGTCTGTTACTCACCGACCAGGGATCCATCCATTGAGGTAATAGGGAGTTCCTGTAAGGCGTGCACCTGTTTGACCCCTGAACTGACCAGATGTAGATTGGGGAGACAAATGACTACCGTCCCTGGGGCCTGGCCATGCTCAAGCGCAGACAAGAAGTTCTTCGGAATGTAAACACTTGGATCCGGAACCGACATCGGGCCCTTGTTTACAAACACACAGCAGCTCTTGATGTCAACCTGTCACAAGGTCAAAGGTCAATTACAGGGAGAGTGAAAATATTTCCATTTTCAATTTTCTGCTGGACTTTATTTTCAGGATAATTATATTTTGTTTGAAATCGAACTCCAGAAATTTCAGTATGGAAGTATTTAATCAATTTTCAAAGAAAACAATGGAACTACATTTGTAACAGTAATCAATTAACAATCAAATAAATGAGTTTCGCAGAAAAGAAAGTTAGTTTAAAATCATTATTGGTGAATCAGTCTACACTATAGATAAACAAATTCTGATCAATCTGCCAATTTGGTTGTAAAATATTTTGGACAAATATGATGACAAGCAATGTTCAGTACATTCAAAATGTGAAAAAGGATGGAAATTCATATGGAATATCCACTTAAAAATGGTTCTGTTTTTTAATGGTAATCCTCTTCATTGGTTGTTATATTTCAAATGTAAATACAGGCCTTTGTTTGGGTCAAGGCTTGTCTAACAAAACAACATAAAATCATCTGGTCTGTCCCACAGATAAACAAACACAGCCAAGGTCTGCTAACTAACGAATCAGAGTAATCTCCCTTAGATGTGTGTTTGGGACAATATTCCATCAATAACATGTCCCAATGGACGTGTATCCTTCTACAGATCAGGGACATACACCCTTATATAGATCAGGGACGTGTATCCTTGTACAGATCAGGGACGTGTATCCTTGTATAGATCAGGGACGTGTATCCTTGTATAGATCAGGGACGTGTATCCTTGTATAGATCAGGGACGTGTATCCTTGTATAGATCAGGGACATGTATCCTTGTATAGATCAGGGACGTGTATCCTTGTACAGATCAGGGACGTGTATCCTTGTACAGATCAGGGACGTGTATCCTTGTACAGATTAGGGACGTGTATCCTTGTATAGATCAGGGACATGTACCCTTGTATAGATCAGGGACATGTACCCTTATATAGATCAGGGACATGTATCCTTGTACAGATCAGAGACGTGTATCCTTGTACAGATTAGGGACGTGTATCCTTGTATAGATCAGGGATGTATATCCCTTGTACAGATCAGGGACGTGTACCCTTGTATAGATCAGGGACGTGTATCCTTGTATAGATCAGGGACGTGTATCCTAGTACAGATCAGGGACGTGTATCCTTGTACAGATCAGGGACATGTATCCTTGTACAGATCAGGGACGTGTATCCTTGTACAGATTAGGGACGTGTATCCTTGTACAGATCAGGGACGTGTATCTTTGTATAGATCAGGGACGTGTATTCTTGTATAGATCAGGGACGTGTATTCTTGTACAGATCAGGGACGGGTATCCTTGTACAGATCAGGGACGTGTATCCTTGTACAGATCAGGGACGTGTATCCTTGTACAGATTAGGGACGTGTTTCCTTGTACAGATCAGGGACGTGTATCTTTGTATAGATCAGGGACAATACCACATCAATTACTATCAAAAAATAAATTATGCTGATAATGTGAATGGATGATGGATAGAGAGACAACTGGACACATACAGAGAAATAGTGATTACTGTATACAGATCTACGGCTGAAAGATGTGGAGGAGGCTCACATACCTGGACTTGCAGCATTCTGATGAATGGAAATAAGGCAGCTAGTTTGTTAGAAAGGTCATGACCCCTGTCTGTTTCCTCTCTGACTTTCTGACCTTCATCTCCCTGTGTGGTAGGCACATGCGCAGTTGAGTGAGTGACAGTTGGTGTGTCTGTATTAGGGGTCACCGAGTCTGACGAGGCAAGGGAAACTAAAACAGGAAACATACAGTTGGTGTGTCTGTATCAGGTGTCACTATCAATCCTCCATCATGGTGCCACTTTCCTAAATGCCACTATCCTGATACCACTATCCTCTATTCTACTACCTTTTATCCCTAATACCACTATCCTCTCTGCGACAATCCTCAATACCACTCTCATCAATGCCACTATCCCAAATGCCACTATCCCAAATGCCACTATCATCAATGCCACTATCCCCAATGCCACTATCCTCAATGCTACTAACCTGATACCACTCTCCTTAATGCTACAGTATCCTCTATGCCACTATCATCAATGCCACTATCCAAATGCCACTATCCTCTATACCACTATCCTCAATGCCACTATCCCCATGCCACTATTCCCAAAACCACTTTCCCTAAAGCCACTCTCTTCAATGTCACTATCTTCAATGCCACTATCCTATAGGTCACTATCCCCGATGCCATTATCATTAATGCCACAGTGACACCAATTCAGAATATATACATGCATCTCACATTCTTTTAAATCATCCAATATCACACTTCTGATGAAATCATCAGCCATTTTCCTGAAATTGTAGGTCCATTTTATCAGTCGAGGTGTCAGAATTCTACATATACCAGTCTAGGTGTCTGAATTCTACATATATCAGTCTAGGTGTCAGAATTCTACATATACCAGTCTAGGTGTCAGAATTCTACATATACCAGTCTAGTTGTCAAAATTCTACATATACCAGTCGAGGTGTCAGAATTCTACATATACCAGTCTGGGTGTCTGAATTCTACATATACCAGTCTAGGTGTCTGAATTCTACATATACCAGTCTAGGTGTCTGAATTCTACATATACCAGTCTAGGTGTCAGAATTCTACATATACCAGTCTAGGTGTCTGAATTCTACATATACCAGTCTAGGTGTCTGAATTCTACATATACAGTCTAGGTGTCAGAATTCTACATATACCAGTCTAGGTGTCTGAATTCTACATATACCAGTCTAGATGTCTGAATTCTACATATACCAGTCGATGTGTCAAAATTCTGCATATACCAGTCTAGGTGTCTGAATTCTACATATACCAGTCTAGGTGTCTGAATTCTACATATACCAGTCGAGGTGTCAGAATTCTACATATACCAGTCTAGGTGTCAGAATTCTACATATACCAGTCTAGGTGTCTCAATTCTACATATACCACTCTAGGTGTCTCAATTCTACATATACCAGTCTAGGTGTCAGAATTCTACATATACCAGTCTAGGTGTCTGAATTCTACATATACCAGTCGAGGTGTCAGAATTCTACATATACCAGTCTAGGTGTCAGAATTCTACATATACCACTCTAGGTGTCTCAATTCTACATATACCAGTCTAGGTGTCAGAATTCTACATATACCAGTCTAGGTGTCTCAATTCTACATATACCAGTCTAGGTGTCTCAATTCTACATATACCAGTCTAGGTGTCAGAATTCTACATATACCAGTATAGGTGTCTCAATTCTACATATACCACTCTAGGTGTCAGAATTCTACATATACCAGTCTAGGTGTCAGAATTCTACATATACCAGTCTAGGTGTCTGAATTCTACATATACCAGTCTAGTTGTCAGAATTCTACATATACCAGTCTAGGTGTCTGAATTCTACATATACCAGTCGAGGTGTCAGAATTCTACATATACCAGTCTAAGTGTCTGAATTCTACATATATCAGTCTAGGTGTCAGAATTCTACATATACCAGTCTAGGTGTCAGAATTCTACATATACCTGTCTAGGTGTCAGAATTCTACATATACCAGTCTATGTGTCAGAATTCTACATATATAAGTCTAGGTGTCAGAATTCTACAAATACCAGTCGAGGTGTCAGAATTCTACATATACCAGTCTGAGTGTCTGAATTCTACATATACCAGTCTAGGTGTCAGAATTCTACATATACCAGTCTAGGTGTCAGAATTCTACATATACCAGTCTAGTTGTCAGAATTCTACATATACCAGTCGAGGTGTCAGAATTCTACATATACCAGTATAGGTGTCTGAATTCTACATATACCAGTCAAGATGTCTGAATTCTACATATACCAGTATAGGTGTCAGAATTCTACATATACCAGTCGAGGTGTCAGAATTCTACATATATCAGTCTAGGTGTCAGAATTCTACATATACCAGTCTAGGTGTCAGAATTCTACATATACCAGTCGAGGTGTCAGAATTCTACATATACCAGTCTAGGTGTCAGAATTCTACATATACCAGTCTGAATTCTACATATACCAGTCGAGGTGTCAGAATTCTACATATACCAGTCTAGGTGTCAGAATTCTACATATACCAGTCGAGGTGTCAGAATTCTACATATACCAGTCTGTGTGTCAGAATTCTACATATACCAGTCTAGGTGTCAGAATTCTACATATATAGGTCTAGGTGTCAGAATTCTACATATACCAGTCGAGGTGTCAGAATTCTACATATACCAGTCTAGGTGTCTCAATTCTACATATACCAGTCTAGGTGTCAGAATTCTACATTTACCAGTCTAGGTGTCATAATTCTCCATATACCAGTCTAGGTGTCAGAATTCTACATATACCAGTCTAGGTGTCAGAATTCTACATATACCAGTCTAGGTGTCAGAATTCTACATATACCAGTATAGGTGTCAGAATTCTACATATACCACTCTAGGTGTCAGAATTCTACATATACCAGTCTAGGTGTCAGAATTCTACATATTCAGTCTAGGTGTCAGAATTTACATATACCAGTCTAGGTGTCAGAATTTACATATACCAGTTACGACGGTGTCAGAATTCTACATAACCAGGTTAGGTGTCACAGAATTTACATATACCAGTCTGAATTCTCATATACCAGGTCGGTGTCAGAATTCTAAATATACCAGTCTAGGTGTCAGAATTCTAACTATACCAGTAGAGTTGGTGTCAGAATTCTACATTACCAGTTGTTGTTCAGAATTCTACAAATCTACCAGTCTAGGTGTCAGAATTCTACATATACGGTCTAGGTGTCCAGAATTCTAACATATACCAGTCGAGGTGTCAGAATTCTACATATACCAGTCTAGGTGTCTCAATTCTACATATACCAGTCTAGGTGTCAGAATTCTACATTTACCAGTCTAGGTGTCATAATTCTCCATATACCAGTCTAGGTGTCAGAATTCTACATATACCAGTCTAGGTGTCAGAATTCTACATATACCAGTCTAGGTGTCAGAATTCTACATATACCAGTATAGGTGTCAGAATTCTACATATACCACTCTAGGTGTCAGAATTCTACATATACCAGTCTAGGTGTCAGAATTCTACATATATCAGTCTAGGTGTCTGAATTCTACATATACAGTCTAGATGTCTGAATTCTACATATACCAGTCTATGTGTCAGAATTTTACATATACCAGTCGAGGTGTCAGAATTCTACATATACCAGTCTAGGTGTTAGAATTCTACATATACCAGTCTAGGTGTCAGAATTCTACATATACCAGTCGAGGTGTCAGAATTCTACATATACCAGTCTAGGTGTCAGAATTCTACATATACCAGTCTAGATGTCTGAATTCTACATATACCAGTATAGGTGTCAGAATTCTACATATACCAGTCTAGGTGTCTCAATTCTATATATACCAGTCTAGGTGTCACAATTCTACATATACCAGTCTGGGTGTCAGAATTCTACATATACCAGTCTAGGTGTCATATTCTACATATACCAGTCTAGTTGTCAGAATTCTACATATACCAGTCTAGGTGTCAGAATTCTACATATATCAGTCTAGATGTCTGAATTCTACATATACCAGTCTAGGTGTCTGAATTCTACATATACCAGTCTAGGTGTCAGAATTCTACATATACCAGTCTGGGTGTCAGAATTCTACATATACCAGTCTGGGTGTCTGAATTCTACATATACCAGTCTAGGTGTCAGAATTCTACATATACCAGTCTAGGTGTCAGAATTCTACATATACCAGCCTAGGTGTCTGAATTCTACATATACCAGTCTAGGTGTCTGAATTCTACATATACCAGTCTAGGTGTCAGAATTCTACATATACCAGTCGAGGTGTCAGAATTCTACATATACCAGTCTAGGTGTCAGAATTCTACATATACCAGTCTCAATTCTACATATACCAGTCTAGGTGCCAGAATTCTACATATACCAGTCTAGGTGTCATTACAAATCTATTACAAACCCATTACAAAACCATTAAAAACACTGATTCCATTAAAATTGGCCATTATTTCTCGTTTCCATTTTTGGGACAAACCTGGAGTTAAGTAATGTAATGGGCATTATTTTTCTAAATTTCAATTACTTTCCTATTAATATTTTCTTTGTAATGGTCATTAACAAAATAATGGCCATTACTTCATGTTTTGTATTTTTCTTAATGGCCTTTATTCTGTTTGTAATGGCCATTAGAGTGGAGTCATCATAATGTTATGGCCATTACTAACTGTGGATTTTATGTACTCCCATAACATTTTCCATTTAATGGCCACAACAAATTATGATCACAATGTAATGGCAATTATTTATTGGTAACTTCATGTAATGCCCATTACATTTTCCATTTAATGGCCATAACAAATTATGATCACAATGCAATGGCCATTACTTATTGGTACCTTCATGTAATGCCCATTACATTTTCCATTTAATGACCATAACAAATTATGGTCATAATGCAATAGCCATTACTTAATGGTACCTTTATGTAATGCCATTACATTTGTTATTCCTCATAAGTGACATTTTTTTTCTTGTAATGGCCATTACAAATATTACAAATATCATCACATCATATTGTAATATATATATATGACAATGTTTAATATACTACCATGAATTGTTGACCTTAAATTAATGTATTATTTCAGTATCTTATTTTTCATTATATTGTTATTGTTGAATTCCATGTCTATATTACAATTTTGTTGTTGGCTTAAAGAAGAATAAGGAAACTGTACAGGCTTACTAAACCCCTTCACAATAAAAAAACTTCAAATTTCCCGCCAAATTTTCCCGCCAAATTTTTCCCGCCCAATAACTTCAAGCAGGAGAGTTCCAATACATGGCAGCCATGAGGCTTTTCTCACACATATGAACAACATGTTATTTTACAAATGAAGGGAAGTATTTATCTTTAATACCTGGCTCATGATTAATACAAGACTACCAGGAAATGAAATATTCAACTCTGGAAGTATGTCAACCTGTTTATAGGTAAGAATTAACTTAAAACCAATCACCATGCATGTGACCTAAATTTACATAGTGTACATTATATTCAAACAGCTTTGGCATTTCTTAAATTGTATTGCCTATTCAACCAAATTGTACAAACACACATCATATGTACATTGAGAATTAATGCAATAATGAACATAAATCACTCTTACATGTATCTGAAGAATATTAAAAGGATGTTGGGTCCACATGATTGTGTACTGTGAATATCCATTTTTGAAGCAGTTATCAATTTGAAACAAATGATGGATTACTTTGAATGCAATTTTTAATGGAAGGACTACATGTACAACGATATTGTCAAACATGCATAGTGATACAGTTCATGATGAACTTTGATGAAATTAAGTGGTAAAATGCATTTTCTAAATTTTCTGAATGCGTCTTATGTAATGGTCACATGTAGGTCCGTTAATTTTGTATACCTGTATATATATAATGGCCATTACACTTTTGTTTGTAAAAACGTAATGGCCATTACCATTGTGTTGATCTTTAAACAGTTTTTGTACTTTAAAAGTAATGGTCATTATATTTGTAAAAATTATGGCCATTAAAGTGTATTTTCTTGTAATGGTCTTTTAGTTTTGTACACCTTTAATGGCCATTACACCTTTTCTGACGAAAATTACAGAGTACACTTCAGAAAGTAATGACACCGTTAATGGGCATTATAAAAATGGTTTTGCTCCAAACCTAATGGCCATTACATTACACCAAATTACACCATAAGGTTTGATGCCCATTACATTGAAAACTAATTATTGATGGCCCTATTACATTGTAATGGCAATTACTTAGTGAAAACTTTAATGGGTTTGTAATGGGCAATTTGACAAACCATTAAAATCCTTAAAATGCATTTAAATTTTATTGGGGTTTTTTCAGACCCATTAATTTTGTACCTTTAATAGTCATTAATGTTAAATTAAAAGCCATTATTAAAATAATTAATGATCATTATAAATGTTTTGTTAATAGCCATTAAAATGTATTAATTAAGTACCATGAACTAATTGATTTGTTTCAACCCTTTGATGATCATTAAAATTGAAAACTGTCACATTTAAAGACTATCAAACTTGTATCAAAATTTTTCAATTAATAGCAATTAAAGGTACAAAATTAATAGCATGATTGATGGTTTTATGATGGGAAATTTTAATGGGTTTTTTAATGGCCGTTTTAAGGGCTTGGGTATGCAGTAGTGAGTCTGGGTGTCAGAATTCTACATATACCAGTCTAGGTGTCTTAATTCTACATATACCAGTCTAGGTGTCAGAATTCTACATATACCAGTCGAGGTGTCAGATTCTACATATACCAGTCTAGTTGTCAGAATTCTACATATACCAGTCTAGGTGTCTGAATTCTACATATACCAGTCTAGGTGTCAGAATTCTACATATACCAGTCTAGGTGTCAGAATTCTACATATACCAGTCTAGGTGTCAGATTCTACATATACCAGTCTAGTTGTCAGAATTCTACATATACCAGTCTAGGTGTCAGAATTCTACATATATCAGTCTAGGTGTCTGAATTCTACATATACCAGTCTGGGTGTCTGAATTCTACATATACCAGTCTAGGTGTCTCAATTCTATATATACCAGTCTAGGTGTCAGAATTCTACATATACCAGTCTAGGTGTCAGATTCTACATATACCAGTCTAGGTGTCTGAATTCTACATATACCAGTCTGGGTGTCTGAATTCTACATATACCAGTCTATGTGTCAGAATTCTACATATACCAGTCGAGGTGTCAGAAATCTACATATACCAGTCGAGGTGTCAGAATTCTACATATACCAGTCTGGGTGTCAGAATTCTACATATACCAGTCGATGTGTCAGAATTCTACATATACCAGTCTAGGTGTCTGAATTCTATATATACCAGTCTATGTGTCTCAATTCTATATATATACCAGTCGAGGTGTCTCAATTCTACATATACCAGTCTAGGTGTCAGAATTCTACATATACCAGTCTAGGTGTCAGAATTCTACATATACCAGTCTAGATGTCTGAATTCTACATATACCAGTCTAGGTGTCAGAATTCTACATATACCAGTCTAGGTGTCTGAATTCTACATATATCAGTCTAGGTGTCAGAATTCTACATATACCAGTCTAGGTGTCAGAATTCTACATATACCAGTCTAGGTGTCTGAATTCTACATATACCAGTCTAGGTGTCAAAATTCTACATATATCAGTCTAGGTGTCAGAATTCTACATATACCAGTCTAGGTGTCAGAATTCTACATATATCAGTCTAGGTGTCAGAATTCTACATATTCCAGTCTAGGTGTCAGAATTCTACATATACCAGTCTATGTGTCAGAATTCTACATATACCAGTCTAGGTGTCAGAATTCTACATATACCAGTCTAGGTGTCTCAATTCTACATATACCAGTCTAGGTGTCTGAATTCTACATATACCAGTCGAGATATCTGAATTCTACATATACCAGTATAGGTGTCAGAATTCTACATATACCGGTCGAGGTGTCAGAATTCTACATATACCAGTCTAGGTGTTAGAATTCTACATATACCAGTCGAGGTGTCAGAATTCTACATATACCAGTCTAGGTGTCAGAATTCTACATATACCAGTCTAGGTGTCTGAATTCTACATTTACCAGTCTAGGTGTCATAATTCTCCATATACCAGTCTAGGTGTCAGAATTCTACATATACCAGTCTAGGTGTCAGAATTCTACATATACCAGTCTAGGTGTCAGAATTCTACATATACCAGTATAGGTGTCAGAATTCTACATATACCAGTCTATGTGTCAGAATTCTACATATACCAGTCGAGGTGTCAGAATTCTACATATACCAGTCTAGGTGTCAGAATTCTACATATACCAGTCGAGGTGTCAGAATTCTACATATACCAGTCTAGGTGTCAGAATTCTACATATACCAGTCTAGATGTCTGAATTCTACATATACCAGTATAGGTGTCAGAATTCTACATATACCAGTCTAGGTGTCTCAATTCTATATATACCAGTCTAGGTGTCACAATTCTACATATACCAGTCTGGGTGTCAGAATTCTACATATACCAGTCTAGGTGTCATATTCTACATATACCAGTCTAGTTGTCAGAATTCTACATATACCAGTCTAGGTGTCAGAATTCTACATATATCAGTCTAGATGTCTGAATTCTACATATACCAGTCTAGGTGTCTGAATTCTACATATACCAGTCTAGGTGTCAGAATTCTACATATACCAGTCTGGGTGTCAGAATTCTACATATACCAGTCTGGGTGTCTGAATTCTACATATACCAGTCTAGGTGTCAGAATTCTACATATACCAGTCTAGGTGTCAGAATTCTACATATACCAGCCTAGGTGTCTGAATTCTACATATACCAGTCTAGGTGTCTGAATTCTACATATACCAGTCTAGGTGTCAGAATTCTACATATACCAGTCGAGGTGTCAGAATTCTACATATACCAGTCTAGGTGTCAGAATTCTACATATACCAGTCTCAATTCTACATATACCAGTCTAGGTGCCAGAATTCTACATATACCAGTCTAGGTGTCATTACAAATCTATTACAAACCCATTACAAAACCATTAAAAACACTGATTCCATTAAAATTGGCCATTATTTCTCGTTTCCATTTTTGGGACAAACCTGGAGTTAAGTAATGTAATGGGCATTATTTTTCTAAATTTCAATTACTTTCCTATTAATATTTTCTTTGTAATGGTCATTAACAAATAATGGCCATTACTTCATGTTTTGTATTTTTCTTAATGGCCTTTATTCTGTTTGTAATGGCCATTAGAGTGGAGTCATCATAATGTTATGGCCATTACTAACTGTGGATTTTATGTACTCCCATAACATTTTCCATTTAATGGCCACAACAAATTATGATCACAATGTAATGGCAATTATTTATTGGTAACTTCATGTAATGCCCATTACATTTTCCATTTAATGGCCATAACAAATTATGATCACAATGCAATGGCCATTACTTATTGGTACCTTCATGTAATGCCCATTACATTTTCCATTTAATGACCATAACAAATTATGGTCATAATGCAATAGCCATTACTTAATGGTACCTTTATGTAATGCCATTACATTTGTTATTCCTCATAAGTGACATTTTTTTTCTTGTAATGGCCATTACAAATATTACAAATATCATCACATCATATTGTAATATATATATATGACAATGTTTAATATACTACCATGAATTGTTGACCTTAAATTAATGTATTATTTCAGTATCTTATTTTTCATTATATTGTTATTGTTGAATTCCATGTCTATATTACAATTTTGTTGTTGGCTTAAAGAAGAATAAGGAAACTGTACAGGCTTACTAAACCCCTTCACAATAAAAAAACTTCAAATTTCCCGCCAAATTTTCCCGCCAAATTTTTCCCGCCCAATAACTTCAAGCAGGAGAGTTCCAATACATGGCAGCCATGAGGCTTTTCTCACACATATGAACAACATGTTATTTTACAAATGAAGGGAAGTATTTATCTTTAATACCTGGCTCATGATTAATACAAGACTACCAGGAAATGAAATATTCAACTCTGGAAGTATGTCAACCTGTTTATAGGTAAGAATTAACTTAAAACCAATCACCATGCATGTGACCTAAATTTACATAGTGTACATTATATTCAAACAGCTTTGGCATTTCTTAAATTGTATTGCCTATTCAACCAAATTGTACAAACACACATCATATGTACATTGAGAATTAATGCAATAATGAACATAAATCACTCTTACATGTATCTGAAGAATATTAAAAGGATGTTGGGTCCACATGATTGTGTACTGTGAATATCCATTTTTGAAGCAGTTATCAATTTGAAACAAATGATGGATTACTTTGAATGCAATTTTTAATGGAAGGACTACATGTACAACGATATTGTCAAACATGCATAGTGATACAGTTCATGATGAACTTTGATGAAATTAAGTGGTAAAATGCATTTTCTAAATTTTCTGAATGCGTCTTATGTAATGGTCACATGTAGGTCCGTTAATTTTGTATACCTGTATATATATAATGGCCATTACACTTTTGTTTGTAAAAACGTAATGGCCATTACCATTGTGTTGATCTTTAAACAGTTTTTGTACTTTAA
Organism: Pecten maximus; assembly: GCF_902652985.1. Taxonomy (NCBI): domain Eukaryota; kingdom Metazoa; phylum Mollusca; class Bivalvia; order Pectinida; family Pectinidae; genus Pecten; species Pecten maximus. The sequence goes on from NW_022982512.1 coordinate 12,898, forward strand.
AAGTAATGGTCATTATATTTGTAAAAATTATGGCCATTAAAGTGTATTTTCTTGTAATGGTCTTTTAGTTTTGTACACCTTTAATGGCCATTACACCTTTTCTGACGAAAATTACAGAGTACACTTCAGAAAGTAATGACACCGTTAATGGGCATTATAAAAATGGTTTTGCTCCAAACCTAATGGCCATTACATTACACCAAATTACACCATAAGGTTTGATGCCCATTACATTGAAAACTAATTATTGATGGCCCTATTACATTGTAATGGCAATTACTTAGTGAAAACTTTAATGGGTTTGTAATGGGCAATTTGACAAACCATTAAAATCCTTAAAATGCATTTAAATTTTATTGGGGTTTTTTTCAGACCCATTAATTTTGTACCTTTAATAGTCATTAATGTTAAATTAAAAGCCATTATTAAAATAATTAATGATCATTATAAATGTTTTGTTAATAGCCATTAAAATGTATTAATTAAGTACCATGAACTAATTGATTTGTTTCAACCCTTTGATGATCATTAAAATTGAAAACTGTCACATTTAAAGACTATCAAACTTGTATCAAAATTTTTCAATTAATAGCAATTAAAGGTACAAAATTAATAGCATGATTGATGGTTTTATGATGGGAAATTTTAATGGGTTTTTTAATGGCCGTTTTAAGGGCTTGGGTATGCAGTAGTGAGTCTGGGTGTCAGAATTCTACATATACCAGTCTAGGTGTCTTAATTCTACATATACCAGTCTAGGTGTCAGAATTCTACATATACCAGTCGAGGTGTCAGATTCTACATATACCAGTCTAGTTGTCAGAATTCTACATATACCAGTCTAGGTGTCTGAATTCTACATATACCAGTCTAGGTGTCAGAATTCTACATATACCAGTCTAGGTGTCAGAATTCTACATATACCAGTCTAGGTGTCAGATTCTACATATACCAGTCTAGTTGTCAGAATTTTACATATACCAGTCTAGGTGTCAGAATTCTACATATATCAGTCTAGGTGTCTGAATTCTACATATACCCGTCTGGGTGTCTGAATTCTACATATACCAGTCTAGGTGTCTCAATTCTATATATACCAGTCTAGGTGTCAGAATTCTACATATACCAGTCTAGGTGTCAGATTCTACATATACCAGTCTAGGTGTCTGAATTCTACATATACCAGTCTGGGTGTCTGAATTCTACATATACCAGTCTATGTGTCAGAATTCTACATATACCAGTCGAGGTGTCAGAAATCTACATATACCAGTCGAGGTGTCAGAATTCTACATATACCAGTCTGGGTGTCAGAATTCTACATATACCAGTCGATGTGTCAGAATTCTACATATACCAGTCTAGGTGTCTGAATTCTATATATACCAGTCTAGGTGTCAGAATTCTACATATACCAGTCTAGGTGTCTCAATTCTATATATATACCAGTCGAGGTGTCTCAATTCTACATATACCAGTCTAGGTGTCAGAATTCTACATATACCAGTCTAGGTGTCAGAATTCTACATATACCAGTCTAGATGTCTGAATTCTACATATACCAGTCTAGGTGTCAGAATTCTACATATACCAGTCTAGGTGTCTGAATTCTACATATATCAGTCTAGGTGTCAGAATTCTACATATACCAGTCTAGGTGTCTGAATTCTACATATACCAGTCTAGGTGTCTGAATTCTACATATACCAGTCTAGGTGTCAGAATTCTACATATATCAGTCTAGGTGTCAGAATTCTACATATACCAGTCTAGGTGTCAGAATTCTACATATATCAGTCTAGGTGTCAGAATTCTACATATTCCAGTCTAGGTGTCAGAATTCTACATATACCAGTCTATGTGTCAGAATTCTACATATACCAGTCTAGGTGTCAGAATTCTACATATACCAGTCTAGGTGTCTCAATTCTACATATACCAGTCTAGGTGTCTCAATTCTACATATACCAGTCTAGGTGTCTGAATTCTACATATACCAGTATAGGTGTCAGAATTCTACATATACCGGTCGAGGTGTCAGAATTCTACATATACCAGTCTAGGTGTTAGAATTCTACATATACCAGTCGAGGTGTCAGAATTCTACATATACCAGTCTAGGTGTCAGAATTCTACATATACCAGTCTAGGTGTCTGAATTCTACATATACCAGTCTAGGTGTCAGAATTCTACATATACCAGTCTAGGTGTCAGAATTCTACATATACCAGTCTAGGTGTCTGAATTCTACATATACCAGTCTAGGTGTCAGAATTCTACATATACCAGTCTAGGTGTCTGGATTCTACATATACCAGTCTAGGTGTCTGAATTCTACATTTATCAGTCTAGGTGTCTGAATTCTACATATACCAGTCTAGGTGTCAGAATTCTACATATACCAGTCTGAATTCTACATATACCAGTCTAGGTGTCTGAATTCTACATATACCAGTTGAGGTGTCTGAATTCTACATATTGGTACAATGTTAAGTCGTCATCCTCTGTGATACTTCCTGCAAAATTTGATTGAATCTGCCCAGAGTAGCGATAATTTTAGCTGATTAAAAATGCTGACTGACAGATGATGAAGGATGGATGTACAAAGTGAGACAATTATTATACATTAACTAACTTACCCTGTGATGTCTTTGTCTTAAGGGGAAGTGCAGCATGAGCAAGAGACTGGTCCACCGTCACTTTTTCCCTCCCCTGACTGGAGAGCTTCACTTTGTCCTGAGGGTTGTAGGACAGCCAGTTGATCAGGGCTGGGTCCAATTGACAGACAATCCCCTCCATACTCAGTAGTAGAACACTAGGAACTGAAACAAACTGTCACTGATTACCTCCCTTTAACATCGTACCAAACTGTCACTGATTACCTCCCTTTAACATTGTACCAAACTGTCACTGATTACCTCCCTTTAACATTGTACCAAACTGTCACTGATTACCTCCCTTTAACATTGTACCAAACTGTCACTAATTACCTCCCTTTAACATTGTACCAAACTGTCACTGATTACCTCCCTTTAACATCGTACCAAACTGTCACTGATTACCTCCCCTTAATGTTACTGATATTATTTTTAAAGAGATTGGTCAAACCATAGAGGGAATCTATAGACAGGATTAAAATATTGAGAAATAAATAAAAGTTGTAAAGAAAGGAGATATTTATTTAACAAGAGACCCATGAGCCTCAATGACAACCTTAGTTTTAAAATATTTCAGTTAATTTGACCATTTGTGGCCCTTCAGCCTTGGGTTTCAGTCATTGCCAATATCTTTATTTACCATAATACTCCAGTCAAATTTTCAATTTAAAAAAAAAAATCATCTTAACAAAAGCCCAGGGGTGTTCACAGTCACCTGAGTTCTGATTTGTACACTCAGGCTGATAAATGATGTCTTGTTTTTTCCAAAAACCAACATTAAACACATCTCAACTCTATGACCTTGAAAGTCGGTCAAGGTCATTAATTTCAACAAAGTTGGTAGCCCTTCATGCTATGGCGCAATATCATGACCCTGTGCCTCACGGTTGTTGAGAAGAAGTTGAAAATGAAATTGTTTATGGAAGGATGATGCACAATGCATGATGACGACATAAGGCTATTGCGCTAGGCCATTTGAGAATTGTCTCAGGGGACTTTATGTTAAGGAAATACAATGCACAGTTACCATCCATAGTTTTCTGTTTGTTTGGTAGTTGGAAGGTAAACATCAGAAAATCTTCGCTTGTCTCGTCCTCGGTTGGAGTTCGGAAGAATTCCGTCATGTGGAGTCGACTGGTATTGGCCGGAGCATACAGGAGAGGAGTGGGCTTGGTCTGGTTTATATCTGTCAACAGAGATATAACCTACAGCTAAACAACAACACAGACATCTATATACAACACAGGCAGATCTCTACAGCTAAACAACAACACAGACATCTATATACAACACAGACAGATCTCTACAGCTAAACCACAACACAGACATCTATATACAACAGAGATATAACCTACAGCTAAACCACAACACAGAGATCTATATACAACAGAGATATAACCTACAGCTAAACTACAACACAGACATCTATATACAACACAGACAGATCTCTACAGCTAAACCACAACACAGACATCTATATACAACAGAGATATAACCTACAGCTAAACTACAACACAGACATCTATATACAACACAGACAGATCTCTACAGCTAAACCACAACACAGACAGATCTCTACAGCTAAACCACAACACAGACATCTATATACAACACAGACAGATCTCTACAGCTAAACCACAACACAGACATCTATATACAACACAGACATCTATATACAACACAGACATATATATACAACAGAGATCTCTACAGCTAAACCACAACACAGATATCTATATACAACAGAGACAGATCACTACAGCTAAACCACAACACAGACATCTATATACAACACAGACAGATCTTACAGCTAAACCACAACACAGATATCTATA
>NW_022982513.1:0-17350 GCF_902652985.1 Pecten maximus
CTTGAGATGACATCACTAGTGACATCTCCTGGTCCTAGGCCACAGTGACATTCTGTGGGAAGACATCACTGGTGACATCACCTGGTCCTAGGCCACAGTGACATTCTGTGAGATGACATCACTAGTGACATCACCTGGTCCTAGGCCACAGTGACAGTCCGTGAGATGACATCACTAGTGACATCTCCTGGTCCTAGGCCACAGTGACATTCTGTGAGATGACATCACTAGTGACATCTCCTGGTCCTAGGCCACAGTGACATTCTGTGGGAAGACATCACTGGTGACATCACCTGGTCCTAGGCCACAGTGACATTCTGTGAGATGCCATCACTAGTGACAGACTGGGCCACAGTGACAGTCCGTGAGATGACATCACTAGTGACAGACTGGCATGATTCTACCTGGTGCCGAGCTGTGGCCTCTTCTCCACAAACTGCCATTTCAGATGAAACCTTTAGGATAGACCGCCACTTTTTCCCCGCATCAACAATTGTGTAGCTGCTCTGAACGATTTAGCGTCCTCTACTATTAATTTATGCCTCTGAAGTAGAAGTGACTTGTTCCAATGGAGCTTGATCTGTGAATAATTATAGTATATCTGGTCCCAACAAGTTACCACTGGACAGGTCGACATATTCTCTGTCGAGGCTGGACAAACATCATTATCAGCTTCTCCCTCTCCTGGGGCGGAACCATTATGTCAAGTACATCCATACTGTAGTCTCACTTTAATATCAATCTGCCAAATATAAATCAAAGTACTGGAAGTACTGTAAACGAACATTATTGTTTAATGCAAAATCAGTAATCTTCTAAGTTTAAAGTTGATAAATTTACTGATATCGGTTTAGGAATGAATTGCAAATAATTTGAAATGTTTGCAGCTGTTGTGATATGATTGTACACATGCATGTCTCTGTAAGGTCCTAATTGAAATTGGAAGTTTGTTGATCTATCTTGGATGGATGAAAATAAAATATGTCTTCTTTCTTTCGGGAAGGCATCATCAGTTATAATACAGCCAGGACTCTGTGACCTTATTGATGCCAACTTCTAATATGCACTAAATTTAGGCTAGTTCCATCGTTAGTTCAACTTAATATGATGAAACACACATAAAGAATTACTGAAAACCAAAACCAGAGCTGCTAATCAAATCCCGGATTAGGAATGTATCCTATTGAAACTGTACTAAAGCATGTATGGTACTTCAAAACAAAAACCTTGACTCCTATTGTGCTGGAATCATTTGATGTTAATAAATCTTTATATGAGAAGATATACTTCTGGTATAAATTAGAGTATTGTAAACAATGTGATAACAACCAGATAAAGACTATCTTCATCGAATAATTCAGCAAACAGGAAAAGAAAACTTCAAGCTTCATTTTCAACTTCAAACCTGATCACAAAGATTACAGTCCATTCGATGGGACGACACATTCCCTATTTATTGTCCTTTTCCAATGCTGATCATCCAATCATACTGAACCACACAGTTCAGCAATGTAATTGCACAAATCACACCTTTATGTGTAGAGAACATTTTTGGGGGTGTTATAAGATTCCATAACTGTATGCAAATTTGTGAAGCATTCCATATCTATATATATACGGTATGTGTATATATTTACACATCAAAATTGGAATGACACAGGAGATTTGCAAGTTTAAGTTCACCATCAGTCATGGGAGGTTTATGTAAAATGTTATATTTACCGGGGTAATTAGTAATTTTGAGAATATATTTATGAAGCTCTATTCTGTACTTTCTACCAGTGCAGCACTGCTTAGAGAATGGACACAATTATATGTTTTCCAATGTTAAAATTAATCAGATGTAAAATATAAGGGGTTTATTTGACCGTATTTAAGTATTTGAAGTATTTAAAAATTTTGTAATCATTCGCCATTTGAGGCCTAATTGCCGTCATAGTTGAATTACCAAAATGGACCTGAAATCAATATTTTTAAAAGAGAATGATCAATGACTTGAATATTTCATAAAAATGATTTAATACATCGTTTATTCACTTCATTCAGATCTTCAGACACCAAATAATTTGTGAAGTCATATATAGAAATATATGAACCATTTTGTTATTGATTTATAGTTCACACAAGTAAGCACTAGATGTAAGCAGTAAGTACATGTATATGTACCGCTATCTACTGGCATGACTTTGAGTACAGTAGACTACACTCGCTTTGTGGATATTGACAGGCTAACATATATTTACATACTAATTCAATTTTAGAATTGTAACTGAAATCTTGTAACAGCATGGCACAAATAGTCATCTGAACATTTGTTTGAAACCCATCAAAAGTAAAAGATATAGAACTCATTGAAAATGTGCAGAGAAGGGCAACAAAACTGATTCCTGGATTTAAAAATATATCGTACCCGGAACGGCTACAACGGTTAAATCTCCCAACGCTACAGCACCGTAGGACCAGAGGAGATATGATTAACGTTTTTAAGATAGTAAATAACATATACGATAGTAGGATAACAAAAAACTTTTTCCAAATGGACAAGATGAGTAGAACCAGAGGTCACGATAAGAAAATATTCAAAAAGCGATGTCGTCTTGATGGGAGGAAACAATTTTTTTCAGTTACCGAGTTATTGATTTATGGAATAGCTTGCCACAAATTGTTGTCAATGCTGATTCTGTCATAAAATTTGAAATAATGTTAGATGATCATTGGAAAAATAAACGTTTTTATTCATGAATGTACAGGAACTAATATAAAGCAATTAATTACACAGGAAATATTTATATTATACTATGTATTGATATTGATATGGATATAGAGGCTACAAGGCTGCGTCCATTATTTATGCTAATAAATGTATATTGAAAAATATTTAAGGTAAATATTAACTCATTTGCTTGACTTCAATTTTCAGTTTGAAGTATGGTGTAGTGAGAATTTCAAGTCTTGATCATGACTTCATGAAAATTCTAAATTAATAAATTATTAAAATGAATTTGTTTGAAAAATAACACAAGTTCCACAGCAATATTATATAGAGGATCAATCACAATATATCAGAAGTTATAAAACTACAAATAACAATTAACGGCTGAATATCAAATTAAGTGACTATCACAAGTATTTTTGCATTTGTTTTTAGATAATCCGGATTTCCGTTTTCCGGCTTTAAAAAAATTTACGTAGACGTAGCGCATAGTAAACGTAGCCATGTAACAGCTGATTTTAATCAGATTGACTTAACATGAACTTAACACCGTCTCAGTAGTTCGTCACAATCGAAAATTCGGTCGTGAATTCGGTATTTTGCAAATTATTTCAAAACACTTCCAGGTAAATGAAAAACAAATTCATATGGTCTCTATACACACACCAAAGATTACTATATTGGGTCCATTCTCTCGTAAAAATATCGATTTTGGGTCCACTATCGGCCATTTCGGTAATTCAACTCTTAACGACAATCGGGTTGCGATTCGCAAATGAAAAATTAATTTAAAATTCGGTCAAATAAACCTCTAATATTTTACATATGATACAATTAGGCATTGAGGAACATATATTTGGGTCAATTCTCTGAAAATAATGCCAATTTATATTATAATTAAGCACCATTTCTCTTCGCGTCGGTATTTCCAAGTCCGCTTCACCTGTGGTCCGTTTCAGTAAATATTCTCGTCTTTGCCGAAATAAAAACAAGCTATATAATTGTTCATTTTAAACATGACAACAACTGCCAACCACACGTATCCAAAAATGTTTTTGTTGATATCATCGGAATATTGCCGTAGTTATGAAAAGTCATGAGATCGACAAATCAAATTGGTAGAACTTTTGATTTCCGTAATCTTGCAGTTACCTCCCTTACAACAGTAAATACGTTCCAAGTATCGTTTACAACACGCAATCCCGTGCACATAACAACAAGATATTATCATTTGCATTTGATCTATTGGTCATTTTCGTCAAAGGAAAATGGTATATGGAAATCGATGACAACGTTAACGCTATGACCAGTCACCCTGACCACAAATACCACTTTATTGTAAGCCTATACAGTAACCTATGATACAATGTATCGTCTCGTTTGCCGTTATTGATATATTTCTTTCTCTAATTTATAGAAATACACACCTAGTTGATAATGATGTAACATTCTAGAATATATATATTACACATTTAAGTAAATCGCGGACATATTTGCAGACCTATGCTATAGGCCTAATGTCAGCAGTTTTGGAATGAACACGGAGGAGCAAAACTTTCTAAACATCCGGAGACGAATGCGCCTGCGCAATAGTTGATTACATGAATATATTGACCTGGAGTTATTCGCAAAGTTCATGTTCATTTAGTCTTCACATTTCGCTAGCGTTATGCATTTCTCAAATCGTATGCATCTTGAAAACATCTACTGAATACATTTCAATATTTTCAGTAAAACTACTCTATAAAACGAAGATGTTTTTGCACATAAATTATTTGAAGCGTAAGGCCATGGGGGCAGCCATATTTCATTGAAACAGACAGTAGATGGCGTATTGGTGAATGTGGTTACCAAATATGGTCATATTTCTCAGTCCAGTTCTTGATTGCAATAACCGAACATTAATGTTCGTTTAAAAATGGCTTTAAACGGGTCAGATTCGAACTCATAACCTTATTCTATCTATAAACTGATACAATACCAAATCTACAAATAAGTTCTGTTATAAGCTCGTAAGCTACTACTTGTGTATTGTGGTCATGTTTTAGGTGTACAACTTCTACACATTTAGATAAATAATCCCCTTCCAGTAATTCCATATTCTGTCGTCTGTAAATGTCCCAGAATGTCTATTGCTATGCGGTCTAATTGAGGTTCTACTGGAACAGATGGAGATACTGAGGAGCTCAACCCTTGATGGACCAGATTTTCTGCCAGGAATCGGGCATTACACCAATTTTTGATATCCTCCACTAGTCCAGGCCTGGCTTAGAAGACACAACTGGTTATGGGAGTCTATAACTCGGTCAATTAACCCTGGATGGTAGACACCTGGATACCCTGAAACTTCATGTGCATATAAACAAAGATCAGCCTTCCATTAAAATATATTTATATTATGATTCAATGAAAGCATCAAACATTTGTAACTTAAATGTAGCACTGGTAAAATGGTATTTTCAGCCTGTATGATTTAAAAGGAACTTCAATTATACTATAAGAATGAAAATGAACATTAACTACCAAGCAATGAAATGTTCAAGTCAACTATAGGTCTGATATTACCTGGTAAATTTGTAAACTAAAGAGTGGAAAACATACATGTATCCATTCCAGGAACACCAGTTATGTTTAAGATGTAATACGCCACACTTCTAATACTGTCATCAGGATCTAGCTTTCCACATATGAACCCCACAAGCAATGGATCTGGAAAATATAAATCAAATTGCTTTAGATGGACAAAGATCCTATGTATGTGTACATCCATTGACTATATGTAATATGATTTCTAATCTATCCAACAATTCAATACATTATTATTGTCTCTATGACAGTAGTGATGGACAAACACTGGGATAATGAGGAATTTAATGATGTATATGTAGGTCATTTGGAGGAAGTGGTCGAAATCTTAAGGCAATTAAGTTACAGCTTATTCTCCATCAACAGACTGACTATGTCCATGTTCAGGGCATTCTTTTTCATTCGCGCGTGGCTAGGGTGAAATAAACAAGGACTTTATCTCATTATTGACTTGTAATTCATTAATACCAGAAGTTTTACAACTGTTTCATGACTCCTCCCTAACAGGTCAATGTGGTACCGTAAACGTGGTTATTTTCGCAAGGGGTTCATTTCACGATTTCGATATGCAAACTATATGTGTGGGGTTAATTTTCGCGACCAATCCACCCGGGCCCATGTGTATTTCGAGATTACGCCAATTGATATCCTGATAATATGTGTGGGGGAAATTTTCGCGATCAATAGGACTCTGTGTAATTGGCATCAATTTCCCCCTCACGTAAATCTCCACTATGCAGTATACATGATAATACTGATTGCTTGTAAGAACAAGATTACTTTCCTCGACACACAACAATCTACTATCTCTGGTGTCTACTGAATCAGAAGTGTTGTCCTGTTGGTAAATACTATAACAATTGATTCTACATTACCCAACACATTGTTCCTGCTTTGAGAGCATGACATTCTACAATGGTACATTTTTATCACTATTTGTCGTTACCAGATTGTCTTTGTAACCAGAGATAACTTCCAACTACCAGATTGTGTGTGTCCATTCCAAATTCTCAAACAAATTCAAAAATAGAATTCCTGCATTTAGTTTCCATGCATACAATTATGGTAGAAAACTGAGTAAAAAAAACAGGATTCAGTCAATATAGATTATGAGATAACCAATCAGTTATTTTGAGTTTGCTGTATAACATTAAACAATTATCAATTAACACTAATTCACTGAATATTATGTTTATAACCCACCTTTAAAATATGAAACAGATAAGTGAGTTATCTCCCTTTGATCATCCAATAATGACAAGATAGTGTGTGACAAGTTGGATATTGTTTTGATTTGGTTTTGAGCAATAAAGAATGTAATTCAAACTTATAATCAAGCATCAAAAATACATTGATAAGGCAGCAGTGTACAGTAAAATTGCTCATTAAAATAATGCATATGTGGCAATTAAGACAGTCATAATTTGTATACAGATTTTGGTTGAACCTGAACAATGCTAAATAGTTAGTAGTCTAGATTTTGTGTATGACAGAGTGACACCAGTAAACCTCTGTTTGCTGTGGAGGCCATAATTAGGACCAGTTCTAAATCACAATGTTCTTATCTTCGTACTACGTATACCTGAGGGGGTGTTATCCAAGTATTGTTGGCATTGTCCCTAATTAAGTGAACCCAGTCTTTGGGCAGACGACCTCAGCCATGACCTGTGACAGACAGCAGCTGTGGTAGAATGTTGGTCTGTTTTAGGAAGTTTGCTGTGTCCAAGTTTTGTTGAGGTTGTTCCTTGGTGAACCCGTCTTTGGGGAGCGGAGGCGTCCTCGGCCTGTTACTGTAACTGTGGTAGAATCAATGTTCTGTTTTAGGAACTTTTTTACGTCCATGAGCTGGAATTTTCCAAGCTAGTCCTTGGTGAGGTCGTTCCAGAATATATATCACAAGCTCTGTTCTGCATTCAATCTATCAAAAATAAACATGTATTATTAGATTATCATTACATTACACATCCCAGCAGGCATTTGACGTCATTTTTACGTCAGATTTACGTCAAAAATGGACGTCAGGATTACGTCAAATAATGGTCAAAAGTGAAAATCACATTGACGTTATTTTCTGACGTCAGATTTACGTCAGACTTAGGTCAGAAATTGACGTCAGATTCACGTCAGGATCTAGTCATTGCTGTTGGATTGCAAATGATGAAAAAAGAAAGCACAGGTTTCATTAAATTTAATTCAAATATCACACATAACATTTTTACACATGAAAGATTTTAAAAAGAAACATTCTTTCAAAATATCTGCATTCTCACAAATTAGTAATGGATATGAACTTATAATGAGAATTGTTAACAATAAATCATCTATCAGCATAGGACAGAATGGTAAACTCATGTAGAAACATGTTTCTTAACTTTATAAACATTATCAAATTCAAACACATTATAAAAATACCTGTTTCCGCTAACCCTATGTAATTTCTACTTGCCCTGGACTCTGGCAACTTGTTCAACTAGCATCACAGATAAAGGATAAATTTTAACCCCATGTGACACATCACTCAAATGTATTATATTCTACTGCACTATAACAAATTGAATGTACATTCATTTAGTCAAATCAATTAAATAAAAAATTCAATAAATAGTTTATTTTACGCTTCATACAATATGATCATTCAAACACAATGTATACACTTTTCTTAAAGGTAGAGTTACAATATTCAAATCAATCATTCATTTGTCAAACACAATGTATACACTTTTCTTAAAGGTAGAGTTACAATATTCAAATCAATCATTCATTTATTTGTCAATCACACTTTTTATCATACAATTATACATACAAACACATTTTTATTAGAATTGAGGTTTATAAACAATTACACATGCTTTAAAGGTACATGTGCTATAATCTAAGATCAACAGTAATTAATACACATGAACTCTATATTTATCACCAAACTGGGAATCAGACCGTCTCAAGTAGCCTAGTAGATGATAACATTGCAACTGAACTCCCAAGAAACTAAGTTATATTGTGATATCATAGTGGATTCATTTATCGATATCTTCCAAGAGATTTTACTTCTGATCATCAAATTGTATCATAATTCACCATACCAAATAACAATTAAATCTTTCTAGTTTTTAAGATATTGTACCCACAATATTACTGGTTCATTGGCTTAAAATAAGATACAAAGTTTGATCTATAACAACAGCTGAATCAATCATCAATATCTATATAAAATGAATAAACTTCTGATCTCTATATTTTATCAGTGCTCACTTCACCCATACACATTTCACCATGCCAAATTGCAACAATCAACTCTTAGTTTGTTTTTTTAGAAATTGTGTCCATTAAAAGTTTAGTGTTGCTAAAAATAGCCATCACTAAACACTAAAACTGTGACCCTCTTGATCTTTTTGGTAGCCTCTATTCTTATACTCCAGCCAGTGGGTAATGGTAGCCTCCTTAGTGGGAAAAGAATTCTTCTCTTGATCAGTACCCGTCTCGTCTTGACAAAACCATGACCTTGATCCTGACCTTTGTCTAGACTGATCTCTCCATAGACTTTGACCAATCAAGAGATCTTAATCTTTCTCTAGACCTTGATTTGGCTTTCTGTTGGTGAAATTTTGGTTGTGGTGCTGGACAGTAAACAGATCTTCCTTCTGAAATAAAAAAAAAAGAATATAAGCAATATAATTCCATATAAAAGACATGATAAACAAGATAATTTTGTAAAATGAATTGAAAAAGATAAAAGCAGAATCAATAGAATCTAATGCTAGTTTAAATGGTTCAGTATATATATAAGAAACATTCAGAAGCGAGTCGTACATACCATTGCTAGTAGAAGATCTAGAGGCTTAAATTTCACTTCTACTGCCACTGAAGGTTTCCGAACAGGAGATACTCCTTTTCAGTCCTATCCTCAGTTTCTGCATTGAAAATGAAATATTTATGTATATTGCATATTAAATTAAACATTTGTTTTTCAGACAAAGAGAATAGAGTTCTTCACCTTCAAATTCAAATGATTATATAATTAATGATTAAAAAATTATCACAATTGAATTCAGAACATTATTTTTCTGTAAACTGGCATTTTGTTGATATTTTACTGATTTCAAATCAGATCACAGATGTTGTCTCACAATGACCCACCTGTTTACTTCCGTTTAAAACTAGAATCTTCAGAGTCACTTTCCTCATATCTCACTTTCTGTTTCATTATATTCCGACTCAGCTGAAAACCAACTGGTGTGTTGTGTATTTTCATCTTCGTTTCTATCATTTTCGTTGCTTACTTTTCTCCCAATGTTTTATGTACAACATTAGTATGCAGTACCTACAACAACAGAAATACAAACTTAAATTAAGTATCCTTTTCGTTACTTATTTTTCAAACTTACGTTCATACGTCACTTATTTTTCAAACTTATGTTCATAGATCTAAATTATACAATCAATATCGGTATTTTGTGAGAGAATTTTGGACAGACATTACGTGCAATGATTATCAGTCATTAAATTGGAAAATTACAAATTCTACAGGGATTTGTGTGCTAACTGTAGGTGAAATCTTATTATTTTCTACAGTTGACAGATTTATGAGGGGTGTCATGATCACAATTCCAATAATCCCATATCTAAATTACGATAAAAATACAATACAGAAATGCACACGATAATGTATGTAACCCTGATAAACACTTTCCCAATATACCGCTCGGCTAGAGATATCCTCTTTAGCTTGTTCGGTTGAGCCTTTCGCTCAATAGCTAGTACAATGTAAGTCAGAGGTCCCGGGTCCGATCCCTAGCGGAGGCAGTGCAGGGTCTTTTCTCACTGGTTTGAGAAGGATCCTTTTTCTCTCATTTTGGAAAGAAAATCAGTGAATTGGGAAAGATTTGTAAAGGAGTAAACTGCAAATTTTGGGGATTTGGCTTTGAAATATGGCCCCAGAAAGCCCTGCAGTAATTTAAATTTAATTAATCATGCGATCTGTTACATTGGCGCCCATGTATACAAAAATAGGGACCCGGGAAAAATAAACATTGCTGTTACCCCTGGAAACTTGAGGACAAATTCTTTTCTGGAGGGAGAGTATGTAACCTTAGTAAATACTAGCCGCAATATACCGCTCGGCTAGCTAGAGAGATCTTTTCTTTAGCTCGATCTGTTGGGCGTAAGACTAGCAAGTCAAAGGTCCTGGGCTTGATTCCTAGTGGAGGCATGGTAAATTTAATTAATCATGCACTCTTTTAAATGTACACATGTATATATAACTAATAAGAAAAGATATTGTCAGAAATCATAGAATCACAGATGGATGAGTAACTCACCTCCGTAATGAACTATTGTCTACTGTAAACAAGACAACTTATCAGCTATATATAGGTTGTGTTCATCTCGTATAAACATATAACGTATACGTAATATAGTCTAATAGATTATATTAGATAAATTAGATTATGTGTGTATCACTGTACACCCATGTCAGTTGGAAAATAAATAATGAACTGAAATATCAAATAGACGCGAAAGTGAAGTGATGGGTTAAATAATCAGATGGTTACGTTCCAGATCTACTGTAGGTGTACTAGCTATATTTTGAATCGTGACCATTCAACCATTGCCTTTGTGTTCAGTCTGTCAGTACCGTACGTGCACAAGTCCGAATCGAACTGTAATATGAACACAGAATACGTACGCGATATAATCGGTAATCAAAACAAAGTAACAAAACTCACCTTACAGGTATCTTGTACTCTACACAGACAGAAGTCTACTTGAAATGGTGACATGCTTCTGCAGCCTTCGCTTCTTTTCAAATAGCCGCGGCCGGAAGTAGGAAACGACAACATTTTTTTATTTTATTATTATTGACACAAACGTAAGTTTGAGTCTATGTCAGCGCTTTTGAGGTGTAGCTGACAAAATCTACGATGCCCTCTGGCGGATACTGCCTTGGCCAATCTAACCGTTGCTTTACAGTAACTCCGTAATGCTATGCAGTGAATATTTGTAAATATTCACGATAAAAAATGACATATAGTAAAGTTTAGCTATAAAAAAATCACCTTTTGTTTTGTTGACACAAACGTAGACACAAACGTAAGTTTGAGTCTATGTCAGCGCTTTTGAGGGTAGCTGACAAAATCTACGATGCCCTCTGGCGGATACTGCTGTTGGCCAATCTAAACGTTGCTTTACAGTAACTCCGTAATGTTATGCAGTAAATATTTGTTTAACTTCACGATAAAAAATGACATACAGTGAAGTTCAGCTATTAAAAAAATCACCTTTTGTTTTGTTGTATTTTAGAAGCTCACAGGACAATGTGGTTTTTTTTTGGCATTTTCGTTCGCTCTGACACAACTTCCACTGCCACTTCACAATCATATTCTATCGCAAAAATAAAATAGTCCCGTGACTTACGGAGTTGAATGCAACACTGCAGTTTCGTTAGATATATGACAAAACAACAGAACCTCACAAATAGATAGTTTTCAAAGTATTTAATTTAAGTATGTTCTGTCGATGATACGTAAGAATATTTTTCCGCGTTGAACGCATTAGATTTCACGCGGAATGATACAATCGACTTTTCGCTGGCGCCATATTGCTGCTTACCTGTGACCCGGAAGAAAAATCTACTAACATCACGCTGAATTTTCATCATCGACATCTATGTGTTTTTTTTCTTTGGCGGCATGTTACTGAATGGGTTATAATATTGATAAAGTTTCGTCGGAATATCGTTGTTATTTTGTACATTGAAAATCACTCATCCAGCATCCGATTTTGTCCGCCATCTTTCAGTAATGTAAACAATAATAAAAGCAAGAGTAGGTGATCAAACCCAACTTTGACTGTCATTTTCTCACTGAAATATTAACTTGCATGTGATTTATGTAGTCTGCAGATGGTTAGATTATATAGATGTTTTTTTTACGAAAGAAAAAAAGTTGTCTATTCATCGGCAGTCGAGTACCAAACGCATGTTTGCAAATAAAAAGTTAAATAAATTCTCACTGAATAGGGTTTCGAAATGTCAAATGGACTTGTGAATATTAATATTGACTTCGGATCTATTGATTATATCCTACGTAATGCACATGAAGTTTTTCGTTTACAGAACGCGTACCGCATTAACGTGGCTGTCTGCATGCAGATGTAGACGTCACTGAAAATTTCATCTCTAATTATAGCGACTGATTCTTTTTTTCTAATATTCGTGATGGTTTAAAAAAAATAGAAAATGATCTATCATTATCATTTGAAA
The DNA here is from genome assembly GCF_902652985.1 of Pecten maximus. Lineage (NCBI taxonomy): Eukaryota > Metazoa > Mollusca > Bivalvia > Pectinida > Pectinidae > Pecten > Pecten maximus. Next base: position 12,558 of record NW_022982513.1, read on the forward strand.
TATTACATAACAGTCGAAGCATATTATAAAAAAGAAAGGGGTCTACGATGTACATCTACATAGACCTTTATTATGTTTGGTGGAATTTTGAACGCTTCAGGGACGGTTAAAGGGCAGTAACTCTTTAGAAAACACCATTTTTCATGGAAATGTACTGATTGCTAAATTTAACCAGAGATATTTAAAGGCAGTGGAAATGTTATATTCCTACATCTGCGGTTTTTTTCTGTCTTCTGTCTAAATTAACCTTTAAACTAATGCACAGTAAAGTATTGATAAATCAATGCAAATAATTTATTATAACTTAGATTTATTATTATTATTTAATTTTTTTTTCTTTACAACACTAGTACATATTATTTGAGAAGAACAGCAAAAATTACTAAGTTCATTATTCTTCTAAACAACAAACATGTGTAAAACTTTTTTGTGTTGTGCATATATCCTATTGTGAAATAACTTGGCATGACTAAAGATAATAGTATTGTCTTGATGGCTGTTACATACTATATCATAGGTTGAGTTAAATAATTATTTTCTTCTTATCAACTATGGTCAATGGTGAAAACACACTTTTTTCATTTAAATTGTTAAGTCGGTTTAATGTTCAAATTCAGATTAATTTAATTAAAGCAACTATTAATGATGTATATATGTGTTAACTTTTCTGACAAAGTCTCCAAGTAACCTGATTATATTTGACAGAGAATCAAAATAAGTAATTTTGTTGTTAAGAATAGTGGGCTTAGCCATTTACAACTGTTTAGATTCTACTTAATAAGGTTTGATTTTTAACATTTTGGCAAATTTATCTTATCAATATCCAATTTAGTTTTAAAGATAAGCAGTACTTCCATTTTTATGAAAATAAAAATTACTTCAGTGTTCTAATATTTTAAACACATGAACAATTGAAAGAAATACATTTGTATGAAAAGCATTCATAATGGACTTTGAAGAATGCTACTATATGTACAGTTCATCCAGTTTGGGCATTTGAACTACATTTTCATCTGACATCCTGCAGATTAAAAAAAACCTCTGATTTTGAAATTGATGATATCAATACATATAGCTACATTCACATCTCGCTAACATTAATTAACATGATATATATACCATACATATATATATGTATCATGCAGTTACAGTTATGTATATGGTACATATACTATTGCGGAGAATATTTGATGCAATGTACATAAGTGAAAAACAAAATTCCACTTCAAATTGATTTGAACTGTACATGTGAATGAATGTGTTTTTGTTGTATAGATTATTTGTAGCTACACAGTATGGAGTGTAAACATATAACGTAGAGTGCTATATGAAAATCATGTTCACTCTAATGAGCGATTAAGAAACTGTCTCAAGTCTGAGCTGATATGAGCATGTAATTCTAAGTTTTGAATATAGTGCTTAGTTTAATGTGCCCGTTGTGATGGTATACCCTGCCCTGTCTACATCCGCATTCTACGCCTCCAGAGTCTGTTTATCAGACCCAGGTGTTTTTAACCCACCATCATCAGATGGTGGGCTATTCAAATCGCCCTGCGTCCGTGGTCCGTCCGTCCCTCCATCCGTAAACAATTCTTGTTATCGCTATTTCTCAAAGTACTGAAGGGATCTTCTAAAATTTCATATATATGTTTCTCTTGGTTTCTAGTTATGCATATTGCATTTTGAGACCAATCGGAAAACAATAAGGCAGACAGGCAGCCATCTTGGATGTTGTCAATTGAAGTTTGTTATCACTATTTCTCAGGAAGTGCTGACGGGATCTTTTTCAAATTTCATAAGTAGGTTCCCCTCGGTGCCTAGTTATGCATATTGCATTTTGAGACTATTCGGAAAACAACATGGCCGACAGGCAGCCATCTTGGATTTTGACAATTGAAGTTTGTTATTGCTATTTCTCAGAAAGTGCTGAAGGGATCTTTCTCAAATTTGATATGTAGGTTCCCCTTGGTGGGTGGTTATGCATATTGCATTTTGAGACCAATTGGAAAACAATATGGCCGACAGGCAGCCATCTTAGGTTTTGACAATTGAAGTTTGTTATAGCTATTTCTCAGAAAGCACTGAATTGATCTTTCTCAAATTTCATATGTAGGTTCCTCTTGGTGCTTACATTAGTTATGCATATTGCATTTTGAGACCAATCGGAAAACAAAATGGCCGACAGGCAGCCATCTTGGATTTGGACAATTGAAGTTTGTTATCGCTTTTTCTCAGAAAGTGCAGAAGGGATCTTTCTCAAATTTCATATGTAGGTTCCCCTCGGTGCATAGGTATGGATATTGCATTTTGTGACTAATCGGAAAACAACATGGCCGACAGGCAGCCATATTGTATTTTGACAATTGAAGTTTGTTATCGCTATTTTACAGAAGGTACTGAAGGGATAGAACAATCCGCCACAAAATATCATTCAAACCAGGCCTCACACACACGATAAAATCCTAAAACAATCACACAAGTGTTTTTAACCTGAGCTCTCTCTTATCTAAAAGCTGGTAGCTAGATGGGGCGCTACATCAAATGTATAAATATCTTTTCAATGGCTAATGATAATGATAATTTGTGAAGCGCTTATAGGCATGGGATCCTCAAAAGTTTGAAAAGAAAGGCCTCATTAATTTTACAGGTAATCTATGACCTTCATATTACATCTACAACTACGTATACATTAACCCATTGAAGATGTCAAATACGATTACCTGAGTACCTATTCTGACAATTAGCTGCCAAGACGCACTTGCAATCAAAAGTAGATATGAATTTCTTTTCTTGCCAATATTTTGTCCTAGTTCTAATCAGGTACTGGTGATGTTCCATACAAAGTTGACCATGTCCCCACTAAACAAAAGCAGTTAAAATAATTTGTTTTCGTTTGTGTCTACAGTACTTTCAGTACTTTGATTTTTTTTAATGAAGGCAATATTTGTTATATTTTTTGGACCAATGCGATAAGAACAGGAAAATATAGTTAAAATAACATCATTTATGTGGATAAAACATATGAACCACTTAGAGGTTTAAATATTTTGTATCATTTAAGCGCCCTCTAACAGTGTACGATTCAAGGGAGGTAACAACAAGTATAATTCAGACGAATTGGAAAATACTTCCAATCGAATATGGCAATTTAGTCTAGGTCAGATAAATGAATGCTGCTGTTGGTAAATTTAATCTTTCTGAATATTCAATAATACCAATATCGGTTCTGATTAAAAAAATCTGTGAATGCATGTCCACTGCAGGAGGATTTTTTTTTCACTACAAGAAGATATCACATGGTCCATCGTCTCACAAATTAATTATAACTCGCTTTCATATCATTTCATTTCCCTTAAATCATGACTGGAACACAATATTTGTATTTTCAATATTTGCCATTTTTTGGTCAAATTATTACGTTAATTAGACGTAAGTGTCTGACGTCAATGTGACGTCTGTATATTTACGTCGTATTTACGTCAAATACTGGTCATTGACGTCCTGACCTGAATTTGACGTAAATCTGACGTAAATCTGACGTCGCATGCCTGCTGGGATAGTATTGTGTAAATGAATTGAAATACTTGACCTGCAGTGGTTTCACCAAAAAATACTCAATCAGTTACTAGTTATATAACATCAAATATTATTTATTTAACACTAATCACTGAATATCATGACTGTAAACAGATGGGTAAGTTATATCCTTTCAATCATCCTATCAAGATAGTTTGGTTTGGTTTAACGTCCTATTAACAGCCAGGGTCATTTAAGGATGTGCCAGGTTTTGGAGGTGGAGGAAAGTCGGAGTACCTGGAGAAAAACTACCGGCCTACGGTCAGTACCTGGCAACTGCCCCACGTTGATTTCGAACTCACAACCCAGAGGTGAAGGGCTAGTGATAAAGTGTCGAGACACCTTAACCGGGCACTCCGTCAAGGTTTGAACAATAATGAAACGAGGAATTAAATGATTAAAATCAGAGACATATATACAGAGAGATTAGTAACATCGCTATTTCCCCGTACACATAGTGGCTCCCTTTATTCGTGACCACTCAAGCATACCCTTATCGAGAGCGTCCTGTCTCCTATCAAACACACGCGAGCGCAGGTAAATCGGGCTATGCGCATGTGTGTATCGTAGTATTGGAACTTATTTGACATGTTCTGGTTAATCCGCCATTACGTCAGACCAAAACATCGTCATTTTAAATACACACAGAAAGCACATCGTTTTATTTAGGCCACTACAAAAGTTACCACATTAACCAAATACTATCATACTTATGGGATATAGTCTTATTGATCATGCACATTGTGGCCATTTATCCGTATTTTCTAAAATCCATTGGGTCCTATTCGACATGTCCAAGTTTGTAAATAGCCGCCATTACGTCAGACCAAAACATCGTCAATTTTAAACGCACACAAAAAGCACATCGTTTTATTTTGGCCACTACAAAAGTTACCACATTAACCAAAAACTATCAAACTTATGGGATATAGTCTTATTGGTCATGCATATTGTTGTCATTTATCCGTATTTTCGAAAATCCATTGGGTCCTATTCGACATGTCCAAGTTTGTAATTAAGCCGCCATTACGTCAGACCAAAACATCGTCAATTTTAAACGCACACAAAAAGCACATCGTTTTATTTTGGCCACTACAAAAGTTACCACATTAACCAAAAACTATCATACTTATGGAATGTGGTCTTGATTATCATGCACATTGTTGTCATTTATCCGTATTCTCGAAAACCCCATAGGGACTTTTCGAAAATTGTCT
>NW_022982514.1:0-17471 GCF_902652985.1 Pecten maximus
ATAAATTTCTATTATTCCATTCAATGGACTGTATTAATCTTGGCTCGGGGTCCGGGTGTATGCTGGTTGTACTGCTGGCACTTACCCGGTACCAATTTGTGGGTTGTGTCTGGTTGTGCTGTTGTCAACTACCCAAACCACCCGATTCTGTATCCGGTGATTTGTTGGTTGTTTTCTGTTGGTCACTACCCCAGTCATGTTTTTTGTGATATACTGGTTATTTTTTTTGGTCACTTGCCCGGGTTTCCGTTTTCTGTTCAACCCTGGTGTTTCGACTCTTTTATCTAAATATGTCTCTACTCCTATTTTTTTTTCTCGTTCGGCTCGGTCGTTGGGTTTCTCGTCTGCGGTTTCGTCGGGCGCGGCGGGGCCTTTTTTTCTTCATTTTTAAAAAAAGGACCAATTATGGGGTGCGGAGATACCATTGCGTTATTCGCCCCTGATCTTTTATTGCATATCTTTATTTGTTTTAATCTTTCTGAGTCACCTATTTCTATACTTTGCTCTTAGACCAAAAGCCATCCTTTAAATTCAAAGCTTATCAAGATATTAAAATTTACATTTCAAAATTACTCAATTTTAATGTGGTTTTCTCTTAAGAAGTTCATATCGTGTAACCAATAGAAGAAGTCAACCTACCAGCCTAAGACTTGCAGTCAGGCACTGCATATTTTGATAGCATAGCCTATGGTTCTAATCCTGTTCCAGAAAAGTTATATTTGAAAAAATGTGAAAGATGCTATAGGGAACAACCAACCAATTGAAAAAATATATTTTTGAAACAGCCCCTGTGTATAGAACGTTGAGCCAAGGATAAATGTCTTGCAGCCACCGATTGGCCAGTATGTTATGAAGTGAGAAAATAGATATGTACGCCTGATAGGTAACTATCAATAAGAAATGTTGATATAAATTTTCTTAAGTCCGATTGGTTTTTTCCCAAAAGTTCACGTAATAATAGTAACAGGTAAACATTTAAGATTTTTGAGAATTTTTTACTGGCGAAATTCACCTATTTTCAAATGGCTACCCTGGAGAAAATTTGAGCTGAAGGACCCCCAACTTTTTTTTTGATTAGGTGTTATATCAGACCCTAAACTTTTGTTATAAACCATAATCGTCATATTCAATTCAAGAGATTTGAATGAAATAAAATCCAAACGTTAACACTAAGGTCTATGGGAAAACAATTGGTTGGTTGGTCTCTACATATAGCTACCGCATATGACATTTTGTGCCATCTAGCGTCCCTGGAAACCAGATGATGGGACCGACTAGCACATTTTCGGACGGGATTCTCATCTTGGAGGCATTGATAGCAGAATTTAGAGAGAAATTGAGATTCAGGGGGATTGATGATGAAAATATGACACATGTAGTGTTACAAGGAGGACCATAGACCGGACAGATACGGACATACATTCTATATTTCAATGGTAGCGGTATATATCGTGGCTCGGGTACGGTGGTATGCTGGTTGTACTGCTGGCACTACCCCGGTTCAATTGTGTGTGTGTGTGTGCCTGGTTGTTCTGTTGTCACTACCCCCCCGATTCGGTATTCGGTGATGTGTTTGGTTGTTCTGTTGTCACTACCACCCAGTTCAGTGTTTGGTGATATATCTGGTTATTTTTGTTGTCACTTGCCCGGTTCCGTGTTCTGTGGTCTGTGTTTCGACTCTTTTATCTAAATAATGGGCTCTACTCCTAATTTTTTTTCTCGTTCGTTCGGCCTTTTTTTCTTCATTTTTACAAAAAGACCAGAAATTAGGGGTGGAGGAGATAACATTGAGTTATCTCCCCCTGATCTTTATTCTATATCTTATTTGTTTATATTTCTGAGTAGCACGATTTCTATACTTGGCTATTAACCAAAAGCCATCCCTTTAAATTCAAAGCTTATCAAGATATTAAAATTTACATTTCAAAATTAACTCAATTTTAATGTGGTTTCTCTTAAGATTTCATATCCGGTACCAATAGAAGAATCAACCTACCAGCCTAAGACTTGCAGTCAGGCACTGCATATTTTGATAGCATAGCCTATGGTTCTATCCTGTTCCAGAAAAGTTATATTTGAAAAATGTGAAAGATGCTATAGGGAACAACCAACCAATTGAAAAAATATATTTTTGAAACAGCCCCTGTGTATAGAACGTTGAGCCAAGGATAAAATGTCTGGCAGCCACCGATTGGCCAGTATGTTATGAAGTGAGAAAATAGATATGTAGCCTGATAGGTAACTATCAATAAGAAATGTTGATATAAATTTCTTAAGTCCGATTGGTTTTTTTCCCAAAAGTTCACGTAATAATAGTAAACAGGTAAACATTTAAGATTTTTGAGAATTTTTACTGCGAAATTCACCTATTTTCAAAATGGCTACCCTGGAGAAAATTTGAGCTGAAGGACCCAACTTTTTTTTTGATTAGGTGTTATATCAGACCCTAAACTTTTGTTATAAACCATAATCGTCATATTCAATTCAAGAATTTGAATGAAATAATCCAAAACGTTAACACTAAGGTCTATGGGAAAACAATTGGTTGGTTGGTCTCTACATATAGCTACCGCATATGACATTTTGTGCCATCTAGCGTCCCTGGAAACCAGATGATGGGACCGACTAGCACATTTTCGGACGGGATTCTCATCTTGGAGGCATTGTAGCAGAATTTAGAGAGAAATTGAGATTCAGGGGGGATTGATGATGAAAATATGACACATGTAGTGTTACAAGGAGGACCATAGACCGGACAGATACGGACATACATTCTATATTTCAATGGTAGCGGTATATATCGTGGCTCGGGGTACGGTGGGTATGCTGGTTGTACTGCTGGCACTACCCCGGTTCAATGTGTGGGTGTGTGTCTGGTTGTGCTGTTGTCACTACCCCGATTCGGTATTCGGTGATGTGTTTGGTTGTTCTGTTGTCACTACCCCCAGTTCAGTGTTTGGTGATATATCTGGTTATTTTTTGTTGTCACTTGCCCGGTTCCGTGTTCTGTGTCTGTGTTTCGACTCTTTTATCTAAATAATGGCTCTACTCCTAATTTTTTTTCTCGTTCATTCGCGGCCTTTTTTTTCTTCATTTTTACAAAAAGACCAGAAATTAGGGGGTGGAGGAGATAACATTGAGTTATCTCCCCCTGATCTTTATTCTATATCTTATTTGTTTATATTTCTGAGTAGCACGATTTCTATACTTGGCTATTAACCAAAAGCCATCCCTTTAAATTCAAAGCTTATCAAGATATTAAAATTTACATTTCAAAATTAACTCAATTTTAATGTGGTTTTCTCTTAAGAATTTCATATCCGGTACCAATAGAAGAATCAACCTACCAGCCTAAGACTTGCAGTCAGGCACTGCATATTTTGATAGCATAGCCTATGGTTCTATCCTGTTCCAGAAACGTTATATTTGAAAAATGTGAAAGATGCTATAGGGAACAACCAACCAATTGAAAAAATATATTTTTGAAACAGCCCCTGTGTATAGAACGTTGAGCCAAGGATAAAATGTCTGGCAGCCACCGATTGGCCAGTATGTTATGAAGTGAGAAAATAGATATGTAGCCTGATAGGTAACTATCAATAAGAAATGTTGATATAAATTTCTTAAGTCCGATTGGTTTTTTTCCCAAAAGTTCACGTAATAATAGTAAACAGGTAAACAGTTAAGATTTTTGAGAATTTTTACTGCGAAATTCACCTATTTTCAAAATGGCTACCCTGGAGAAAATTTGAGCTGAAGGACCCAACTTTTTTTTTGATTAGGTGTTATATCAGACCCTAAACTTTTGTTATAAACCATAATCGTCATATTCAATTCAAGAATTTGAATGAAATAATCCAAAACGTTAACACTAAGGTCTATGGGAAAACAATTGGTTGGTTGGTCTCTACATATAGCTACCGCATATGACATTTTGTGCCATCTAGCGTCCCTGGAAACCAGATGATGGGACCGACTAGCACATTTTCGGACGGGATTCTCATCTTGGAGGCATTGTAGCAGAATTTAGAGAGAAATTGAGATTCAGGGGGGATTGGATGATGAAAATATGACACATGTAGTGTTACAAGGGAGGACCATAGACCGGACAGATACGGACATACATTCTATATTTCAATGGTAGCGGTATATATCGTGGCTCGGGGTACGGTGGTATGCTGGTTGTACTGCTGGCACTACCCCGGTTCAATGTGTGGGTGTGTGTCTGGTTGTGCTGTTGTCACTACCCCGATTCGGTATTCGGTGATGTGTTTGGTTGTTCTGTTGTCACTACCCCAGGTCAGTGTTTGGTTGTTCTGTTGTCACTACCCCAGGTCAGTGTTTGGTGATATATCTGGTTATTTTTTGTTGTCACTTGCCCGGTTCCGTGTTCTGTGTCTGTGTTTCGACTCTTTTATCTAAATAATGGCTCTACTCCTAATTTTTTTCTCGTTCGGCCTTTTTTCTTCATTTTTTACAAAAAGACCAGAAATTAGGGGGTGGAGGAGATAACATTGAGTTATCTCCCCTGATCTTTATTCTATATCTTATTTGTTTATATTTCTGAGTAGCACGATTTCTATACTTGGCTATTAACCAAAAGCCATCCCTTTAAATTCAAAGCTTATCAAGATATTAAAATTTACATTTCAAAAATTAACTCAATTTTAATGTGGTTTTCTCTTAAGAATTTCATATCCGGTACCAATAGAAAGAATCAACCTACCAGCCTAAGACTTGCAGTCAGGCACTGCATATTTTGATAGCATAGCCTATGGTTCTATCCTGTTCCAGAAAAGTTATATTTGAAAAATGTGAAAGATGCTATAGGGAACACAACCAACCAATTGAAAAAAATATATTTTTGAAACAGCCCCTGTGTATAGAACGTTGAGCCAAGGATAAAATGTCTGGCAGGCCACCTGATTGGCCAGTATGGTTATGAAGTGAGAAAATAGATATGTAGCCTGATAGGTAACTATCAATAAAGAATGTTGATATAAATTTCTTAAGTCCGATTTGTTTTTTTCCCAAAAGTTCACGTAATAATAGTAAACAGGTAAACATTTAAGATTTTTGAGAATTTTTACTGCGAAATTCCCCAATTTCCAAATGGCTACCCTGGAGAAAATTTGAGCTGAAGGACCCAACTTTTTTTTGGATTAGGTGTTATATCAGACCCTAAACTTTGTTATAAAACCATAATCGTCATATTCAATTCAAGAATTTGAATGAAATAATCCAAAACGTTAACACTAAGGTCTATGGGAAAACAATTGGTTGGTTGGTCTCTACATATAGCTACCGCATATGACATTTTGTGCCATCTAGCGTCCCTGGAAACCAGATGATGGGACCGACTAGCACATTTTCGGACGGGGATTCTCATCTTGGAGGCATTGTAGCAGAATTTAGAGAGAAATTGAGATTCAGGGGGGATTGATGATGAAAATATGACACATGTAGTGTTACAAGGAGGACCATAGACCGGACAGATACGGACATACATTCTATATTTCAATGGTAGCGGTATATATCGTGGCTCGGGGTACGGTGGTATGCTGGTTGTACTGCTGGGCACTACCCCGGTTCATGTGTGGGGTGTGTGTCTGGTTGTGCTGTTGTCACTACCCCCGATTCGGTATTCGGTGATGTGTTTGGTTGTTCTGTTGTCACTACCCCAGTTCAGTGTTTGGTGATATATCTGGTTATTTTTTGTTGTCACTTGCCCGGTTCCGTTTCTGTGTCTGTGTTTCGACTCTTTATCTAAAATAATGGCTCTACTCCTAATTTTTTTTTCTCGTTCGGTCGGCCTTTTTTTTCTCTTCATTTTTTACAAAAAGACCAGAAATTAGGGGGGTGGAGGAGATAACATTGAGTTATCTCCCCCTGATCTTTATTCTATATCTATTTGTTTATATTTCTGAGTAGCACGATTTCTATACTTGGCTATTAACCAAAAGCCATCCCTTTAAATTCAAAGCTTATCAAGATATTAAATTTACATTTCAAAATTAAACTCAATTTTAATGTGGTTTTCTCTTAAGAATTCATATCCGGTACCAATAGAAGAATCAAACCTACCAGCCTAAAGACTTGCAGTCAGGCACTGCATATTTTGATAGCATAGCCTATGGTTCTATCCTGTTAGAAACGTAATATTTAAAAATTGAAAATTTAAAGGGAACACAACCTTTGAAAAAAATTTTTTGAAACACCCCTGTGGTTTTAAAACTTTGGGCCCAAGGATAAAAATTTGGCGCCACTTGGAGATTTAGAATGAGAAAAAATTGTGGGTAAAGGAACTTTCAAAAAAATTGTTGAATAATTTTTAAGTCCATTTTTTTTTTCCCCAAATTTTACGTAAAATAGTCGGAAAACTTTGTTTTTGGTTTTTACTGCAAAATTCCCCTATTTTTGGGTTTGGGGTTGAAAAGCCCCCAATTTTTTTTTGTTGGTGTTTTTACAACCCAAATTTTGTTTAAAACCTTTTTTGTAAATTTCTTCCCGTTTTGGGTGTTAAAAATTTTTTAACCAAAAGGCTTAAAACAATTTTTTTTTCTTGCCGTTGTTTTTGGGGGTGTTTTTTTTTGGCCCCCTAAACCAATATGGGGAGATACAATTTTCCCCGGGATTTTATCTTACATTGTAAAATTTTTGAGGGAAAAGTTTTCAATTGTATAAAAAGCACTTATGTTACGGGGAAAACCATCCCGGCAATAACTCATTTATTTTCTTAAAGGGATTTATATCGGGGCTTGGGGACGGGGGAGGGGGGGGCGGCATCCTTTGTGTGGGGTTTCTTTTTTGCGTTTTTTTTAATTGGTTTTCTATGGTTTTTTTTTTTGAACCCCGGTGGGTTTTTGGGAAACGGTTTTTTTTTTGGATTCCCTTTCTGTTTGGTCTTTGGACCTTTTATCAAAAAAGGGGTTATTAATTTTTTCCGTTGGTTTTTTTTTCCATTTTTTAAAAAAGACCAGAAATTGGGGGGTTTTTGGGGAAATAACTGGATTATCTCCCCTGATTTACTAACTTTTTTTTTTTTTTTTCCCCCAAAAACTTTTTGGTTAACCCAAAAAGCCATTTTTAAATTCAAAGTTATAAATATTAAATTTATTTTTTTAAATTAAAAATTTTTGGGTTTTCTCTAAGAAATACCGGGCCAAATAGGTCCCTGAAACCAGATGAGACACGCAATTTTGGAAATCCTTTGGGTTTACCGTTGGGAAAAGTTAATTTGAAAAATTAAAAAGATGTTAGGGAACACCCAAAAATTTGAAAAAATTATTTTTTAAAACCCCCGGTTATTAAACGTGGCCCGGTAAAAGTTGGACCCCCGATTGGGCCCCCCGTATGTTTGGTGGGTGTTGGCCGTTGTAATTTCAAAAAATTGTTAAATTTCTTTTTGTGTTTTTTTTTCCCAAATTTCAGTTTAAAAAAAGGGTCTTTAAATTTTTTGGTTTTTATTTGCGTTCCCTTTTTTTCGGGGTCCCTTTTAAAAAGGCCCCACTTTTTTTTTTTGTTTTCGCCCCTTTTTTTTTCCCTTTCTTTTCAACAAAATTTGAAGAAAAACCAAAATTTAAAACCTAATTATAAAACTTTTGGGTTTTTCTAGTAGCAAAAATTTTTTTTAGGGGCCCTAAACCCAAAAGGATGGGGGGATTTAACCTTTTCGGGGGGTTTTTATTTACTTTCAAATTTTAAAGAATTAATGGGGGTTTAGAAATATAAATTTTAGGTTTACGGGGGGACCTAGCCCGGCGTCGGCTCATTTTTTTATGTAGCTTTATTGTCGGGGAGTTATGTGGTGTATCGGGACACCCTTAATTTGGGGTTGGGGGCCCGGGTTGGCTGTGAAAACTCCCCGATTGGCGGTATGTTTTTTTGGTTGACATCCCCAGGTCAGTGTTTGGTGATATATCTGGTTATTTTTTGTTGTCACTTGCCCGGGTTCCGTGTTCTTGTCTGGTGTTTCGACTCTTTATCTAAATAATGGCTCTACTACTACATCCAATTATTTTTCATCGTTCGGCGGCGCGCCTTTTTTTCTTTCTTCATTTTACAAAAAGACCAGAAATTAGGGGGGTGGAGGAGATACATTGAGTTATCTCCCCCTGATCTTTATTCTATATCTTATTTGTTTATATTTCTGAGTAGCACGATTTCTATACTTGGCTATTAACCAAAAGCCATCCCTTTAAATTCAAAGCTTATCAAGATATTAAAATTTACATTTCAAAATTAACTCAATTTTATGTGGTTTTCTCTTAAGAATTTTATATCCGGTACCAATAGAAGAATCAACCTACCAGCCTAAGACTTGCAGTCAGGCACCGCATATTTTGATAGCATAGCCTATGGGTTCTATCCTGTTCCAGAAACGTTATATTTGAAAAATGTGAAAGATGCTATAGGGACAACCAACCAATTGAAAAAATATATTTTTGAAACAGCCCCTGTGTATAGAACGTTGAAGCCAAGGATAAAATGTCCTGGCAGCCACCTGATTGGCCAGTATGTTATGAAGTGAGAAAATAGATATGTAGCCTGATAGGTAACTATCAATAAGAAATGTTGATATAAATTTCTTAAGTCCGATTGGTTTTTTTCCCAAAAGTTCACGTAATAATAGTAAACAGGTAAACATTTAAGATTTTTGAGAATTTACTGCGAAATTCACCTATTTTCAAAATGGCTACCCTGGAGAAAATTTGAGCTGAAGGACCCAACTTTTTTTTTTGATTAGGTGTTATATCAGACCCTAAACTTTTGTTATAACCATAATCGTCATATTCAATTCAAGAATTTGAATGAAATAATCCAAAACGTTAACACTAAGGTCTATGGGAAAACAATTGGTTGGTTGGTCTCTACATATAGCTACCGCATATGACATTTTGTGCCATCTAGCGTCCCTGGAAACCAGATGATGGGACCGACTAGCACATTTTCGGACGGGATTCTCATCTTGGAGGCATTGTAGCAGAATTTAGAGAGAAATTGAGATTCAGGGGGGATTGATGATGAAAATATGACACATGTAGTGTTACAAGGAGGACCATAGACCGGACAGATACGGACATACATTCTATATTTCAATGGTAGCGGTATATATCGTGGCTCGGGGTACGGTGGTATGCTGGTTGTACTGCTGGCACTACCCCGGTTCAATGTGTGGGTGTGTGTGTCTGGTTGTGCTGTTGTCACTACCCCGATTCGGTATTCGGTGATGTGTTTGGTTGTTTCTGTTGTCACTACCCCAGGTCAGTGTTTGGTGATATATCTGGTTATTTTTGTTGTCACTTGCCCGGTTCCGTGTTCTGTGTCTGTGTTTCGACTCTTTTATCTAAATAATGGCTCTACTCCTAATTTTTTTTCTCGTTCGGCCTTTTTTTCTTCATTTTTTACAAAAAGACCAGAAATTAGGGGGTGGAGGAGATAACATTGAGTTATCTCCCCCTGATCTTTATTCTATATCTTATTTGTTTATATTTCTGAGTAGCACGATTTCTATACTTGGCTATTAACCAAAAGCCATCCCTTTAAATTCAAAGCTTATCAAGATATTAAAATTTACATTTCAAAATTAACTCAATTTTAATGTGGTTTTCTCTTAAGAATTTCATATCCGGTACCAATAGAAGAATCAACCTGCCAGCCTAAGACTTGCAGTCAGGCACTGCATATTTTGATAGCATAGCCTATGGTTCTATCCTGTTCCAGAAAAGTTATATTTGAAAAATGTGAAAGATGCTATAGGGAACAACCAACCAATTGAAAAAATATATTTTTGAAACAGCCCCTGTGTATAGAACGTTGAGCCAAGGATAAAATGTCTGGCAGCCACCGATTGGCCAGTATGTTATGAAGTGAGAAAATAGATATGTAGCCTGATAGGTAACTATCAATAAGAAATGTTGATATAAATTTCTTAAGTCCGATTGGTTTTTTTTCCCAAAAGTTCACGTAATAATAGTAAACAGGTAACATTTAAGATTTTTGAGAATTTTTACTGCGAAATTCACCTATTTTCAAAATGGCTACCCTGGAGAAAATTTGAGCTGAAGGACCCAACTTTTTTTTTTGATTAGGTGTTATATCAGACCCTAAACTTTTGTTATAAACCATAATCGTCATATTCAATTCAAGAATTTGAATGAAATAATCCAAAACGTTAACACTAAGGTCTATGGGAAAACAATTGGTTGGTTGGTCTCTACATATAGCTACCGCATATGACATTTTGTGCCATCTAGCGTCCCTGGAAACCAGATGATGGGACCGACTAGCACATTTTCGGACGGGATTCTCATCTTGGAGGCATTGTAGCAGAATTTAGAGAGAAATTGAGATTCAGGGGGGATTGATGATGAAATATGACACATGTAGTGTTACAAGGAGGACCATAGACCGGACAGATACGGACATACATTCTATATTTCAATGGTAGCGGTATATATCGTGGCTCGGGGTACGGTGGTATGCTGGTTGTACTGCTGGCACTACCCCGGTTCAATGTGTGGGTGTGTGTCTGGTTGTGCTGTTGTCACTACCCCGATTCGGTATTCGGTGATGTGTTTGGTTGTTCTGTTGTCACTACCCCAGTTCAGTGTTTGGTGATATATCTGGTTATTTTTTGTGTCACTTGCCCGGTTCCGTGTTCTGTGTCTGTGTTTCGACTCTTTTATCTAAATAATGGCTCTACTCCTAATTTTTTTTCTCTTCGGTTCGGCGGCCTTTTTTTCTTCATTTTTACAAAAAGACCAGAAATTAGGGGGTGGAGGAGATAACATTGAGTTATCTCCCCCCTGATCTTTATTCTATATCTTATTTGTTTATATTTCTGAGTAGCACGATTTCTATACTTGGCTATTAACCAAAAGCCATCCCTTTAAATTCAAAGCTTATCAAGATATTAAAATTTACATTTCAAAATTAACTCAATTTAATGTGGTTTTCTCTTAAGAATTTCATATCCGGTACCAATAGAAGAATCAACCTGCCAGCCTAAGACTTGCAGTCAGGCACTGCATATTTTGATAGCATAGCCTATGGTTCTATCCTGTTCCAGAAACGTTATATTTGAAAAATGTGAAAGATGCTATAGGGAACAACCAACCAATTGAAAAAATATATTTTTGAAACAGCCCCTGTGTATAGAACGTTGAGCCAAGGATAAAATGTCTGGCAGCCACCGATTGGCCAGTATGTTATGAAGTGAGAAAAATAGATATGTAGCCTGATAGGTAACTATCAATAAGAAATGTTGATATAAATTTCTTAGTCCGATTGGTTTTTTTCCCAAAAGTTCACGTAATAATAGTAAACAGGTAAACATTTAAGATTTTTGAGAATTTTACTGCGAAATTCACCTATTTTCAAAATGGCTACCCTGGAGAAAATTTGAGCTGAAGGACCCAACTTTTTTTTTTGATTAGGTGTTATATCAGACCCTAAACTTTTGTTATAAACCATAATCGTCATATTCAATTCAAGAATTTGAATGAAATAATCCAAAACGTTAACACTAAGGTCTATGGGAAAACAATTGGTTGGTTGGTCTCTACATATAGCTACCGCATATGACATTTTGTGCCATCTAGCGTCCCTGGAAACCAGATGATGGGACCGACTAGCACATTTTCGGACGGGATTCTCATCTTGGAGGCATTGTAGCAGAATTTAGAGAGAAATTGAGATTCAGGGGGGATTGATGATGAAAATATGACACATGTAGTGTTACAAGGAGGACCATAGACCGGACAGATACGGACATACATTCTATATTTCAATGGTAGCGGTATATATCGTGGCTCGGGGTACGGTGGTATGCTGGTTGTACTGCTGGCACTACCCCGGTTCAATGTGTGGGTGTGTGTCTGGTTGTGCTGTTGTCACTACCCCGATTCGGTATTCGGTGATGTGTTTGGTTGTTCTGTTGTCACTACCCCAGGTCAGTGTTTGGTGATATATCTGGTTATTTTTGTTGTCACTTGCCCGGTTCCGTGTTCTGTGTCTGTGTTTCGACTCTTTTATCTAAATAATGGCTCTACTCCTAATTTTTTTTCTCGTTCGGCCTTTTTTTCTTCATTTTTTACAAAAAGACCAGAAATTAGGGGGTGGAGGAGATAACATTGAGTTATCTCCCCCTGATCTTTATTCTATATCTTATTTGTTTATATTTCTGAGTAGCACGATTTCTATACTTGGCTATTAACCAAAGCCATCCCTTTAAATTCAAAGCTTATCAAGATATTAAAATTTACATTTCAAAATTAACTCAATTTTAATGTGGTTTTCTCTTAAGAATTTCATATCCGGTACCAATAGAAGAATCAACCTGCCAGCCTAAGACTTGCAGTCAGGCACTGCATATTTTGATAGCATAGCCTATGGTTCTATCCTGTTCCAGAAACCGTTATATTTGAAAAATGTGAAAGATGCTATAGGGAACAACCAACCAATTGAAAAAATATATTTTTGAAACAGCCCCTGTGTATAGAACGTTGAGCCAAGGATAAAATGTCTGGCAGCCACCGATTGGCCAGTATGTTATGAAGTGAGAAAATAGATATGTAGCCTGATAGGTAACTATCAATAAGAAATGTTGATATAAATTTCTTAAGTCCGATTGGTTTTTTTCCCAAAGTTCACGTAATAATAGTAAACAGGTAAACATTTAAGATTTTTGAGAATTTTACTGCGAAATTCACCTATTTTCAAAATGGCTACCCTGGAGAAAAATTTGAGCTGAAGGACCCAACTTTTTTTTTGATTAGGTGTTATATCAGACCCTAAACTTTTGTTTATAAACCATAATCGTCATATTCAATTCAAGAATTTGAATGAAATAATCCAAAACGTTAACACTAAGGTCTATGGGAAAACAATTGGTTGGTTGGTCTCTACATATAGCTACCGCATATGACATTTTGTGCCATCTAGCGTCCCTGGAAACCAGATGATGGGACCGACTAGCACATTTTCGGACGGGATTCTCATCTTGGAGGCATTGTAGCAGAATTTAGAGAGAAATTGAGATTCAGGGGGGATTGATGATGAAAATATGACACATGTAGTGTTACAAGGAGGACCATAGACCGGACAGATACGGACATACATTCTATATTTCAATGGTAGCGGTATATATCGTGGCTCGGGGTACGGTGGTATGCTGGTTGTACTGCTGGCACTACCCCGGTTCAATGTGTGGGTGTGTGTCTGGTTGTGCTGTTGTCACTACCCCGATTCGGTATTCGGTGATGTGTTTGGTTGTTCTGTTGTCACTACCCCAGGTCAGTGTTTGGTGATATATCTGGTTATTTTTTGTTGTCACTTGCCCGGTTCCGTGTTCTGTGTCTGTGTTTCGACTCTTTTATCTAAATAATGGCTCTACTCCTAATTTTTTTTCTCGTTCGGCCTTTTTTTCTTCATTTTTTACAAAAAGACCAGAAATTAGGGGGTGGAGGAGATAACATTGAGTTATCTCCCCCTGATCTTTATTCTATATCTTATTTGTTTATATTTCTGAGTAGCACGATTTCTATACTTGGCTATTAACCAAAAGCCATCCCTTTAAATTCAAAGCTTATCAAGATATTAAAATTTACATTTCAAAATTAACTCAATTTTAATGTGGTTTTCTCTTAAGAATTTCATATCCGGTACCAATAGAAGAATCAACCTGCCAGCCTAAGACTTGCAGTCAGGCACTGCATATTTTGATAGCATAGCCTATGGTTCTATCCTGTTCCAGAAACGTTATATTTGAAAAAATGTGAAAGATGCTATAGGGAACAACCAACCAATTGAAAAAATATATTTTTGAAACAGCCCCTGTGTATAGAACGTTGAGCCAAGGATAAAATGTCTGGCAGCCACCGATTGGCCAGTATGTTATGAAGTGAGAAAATAGATATGTAGCCTGATAGGTAACTATCAATAAGAAATGTTGATATAAATTTCTTAAGTCCGATTGGTTTTTTTCCCAAAAGTTCACGTAATAATAGTAAACAGGTAAACATTTAAGATTTTTGAGAATTTTTACTGCGAAATTCACCTATTTTCAAAATGGCTACCCTGGAGAAAATTGAGCTGAAGGACCCAACTTTTTTTTTTGATTAGGTGTTATATCAGACCCTAAACTTTTGTTATAAACCATAATCGTCATATTCAATTCAAGAATTTGAATGAAATAATCCAAAACGTTAACACTAAGGTCTATGGGAAAACAATTGGTTGGTTGGTCTCTACATATAGCTACCGCATATGACATTTTGTGCCATCTAGCGTCCCTGGAAACCAGATGATGGGACCGACTAGCACATTTTCGGACGGGATTCTCATCTTGGAGGCATTGTAGCAGAATTTAGAGAGAAATTGAGATTCAGGGGGGATTGATGATGAAAATATGACACATGTAGTGTTACAAGGAGGACCATAGACCGGACAGATACGGACATACATTCTATATTTCAATGGTAGCGGTATATATCGTGGCTCGGGGTACGGTGGTATGCTGGTTGTACTGCTGGCACTACCCCGGTTCAATGTGTGGGTGTGTGTGTCTGGTTGTGCTGTTGTCACTACCCCGATTCGGTATTCGGTGATGTGTTTGGTTGTTCTGTTGTCACTACCCCAGGTCAGTGTTTGGTGATATATCTGGTTATTTTTTGTTGTCACTTGCCCGGTTCCGTGTTCTGTGTCTGTGTTTCGACTCTTTTATCTAAATAATGGCTCTACTCCTAATTTTTTTTCTCGTTCGGCCTTTTTTTCTTCATTTTTTACAAAAAGACCAGAAATTAGGGGGTGGAGGAGATAACATTGAGTTATCTCCCCCTGATCTTTATTCTATATCTTATTTGTTTATATTTCTGAGTAGCACGATTTCTATACTTGGCTATTAACCAAAAGCCATCCCTTTAAATTCAAAGCTTATCAAGATATTAAAATTTACATTTCAAAATTAACTCAATTTTAATGTGGTTTTCTCTTAAGAATTTCATATCCGGTACCAATAGAAGAATCAACCTGCCAGCCTAAGACTTGCAGTCAGGCACTGCATATTTTGATAGCATAGCCTATGGTTCTATCCTGTTCCAGAAACGTTATATTTGAAAAATGTGAAAGATGCTATAGGGAACAACCAACCAATTGAAAAAATATATTTTTGAAACAGCCCCTGTGTATAGAACGTTGAGCCAAGGATAAAATGTCTGGCAGCCACCGATTGGCCAGTATGTTATGAAGTGAGAAAATAGATATGTAGCCTGATAGGTAACTATCAATAAGAAATGTTGATATAAATTTCTTAAGTCCGATTGGTTTTTTTCCCAAAAGTTCACGTAATAATAGTAAACAGGTAAACATTTAAGATTTTTGAGAATTTTTACTGCGAAATTCACCTATTTTCAAAATGGCTACCCTGGAGAAAATTTGAGCTGAAGGACCCAACTTTTTTTTTTGATTAGGTGTTATATCAGACCCTAAACTTTTGTTATAAACCATAATCGTCATATTCAATTCAAGAATTTGAATGAAATAATCCAAAACGTTAACACTAAGGTCTATGGGAAAACAATTGGTTGGTTGGTCTCTACATATAGCTACCGCATATGACATTTTGTGCCATCTAGCGTCCCTGGAAACCAGATGATGGGACCGACTAGCACATTTTCGGACGGGATTCTCATCTTGGAGGCATTGTAGCAGAATTTAGAGAGAAATTGAGATTCAGGGGGGATTGATGATGAAAATATGACACATGTAGTGTTACAAGGAGGACCATAGACCGGACAGATACGGACATACATTCTATATTTCAATGGTAGCGGTATATATCGTGGCTCGGGGTACGGTGGTATGCTGGTTGTACTGCTGGCACTACCCCGGTTCAATGTGTGGGTGTGTGTCTGGTTGTGCTGTTGTCACTACCCCGATTCGGTATTCGGTGATGTGTTTGGTTGTTCTGTTGTCACTACCCCAGGTCAGTGTTTGGTGATATATCTGGTTATTTTTTGTTGTCACTTGCCCGGTTCCGTGTTCTGTGTCTGTGTTTCGACTCTTTTATCTAAATAATGGCTCTACTCCTAATTTTTTTTCTTCGTTCGGCCTTTTTTTCTTCATTTTTTACAAAAAGACCAGAAATTAGGGGGTGGAGGAGATAACATTGAGTTATCTCCCCCTGATCTTTATTCTATATCTTATTTGTTTATATTTCTGAGTAGCACGATTTCTATACTTGGCTATTAACCAAAAGCCATCCCTTTAAATTCAAAGCTTATCAAGATATTAAAATTTACATTTCAAAATTAACTCAATTTTAATGTGGTTTTCTCTTAAGAATTTCATATCCGGTACCAATAGAAGAATCAACCTGCCAGCCTAAGACTTGCAGTCAGGCACTGCATATTTTGATAGCATAGCCTATGGTTCTATCCTGTTCCAGAAACGTTATATTTGAAAAATGTGAAAGATGCTATAGGGAACAACCAACCAATTGAAAAAATATATTTTTGAAACAGCCCCTGTGTATAGAACGTTGAGCCAAGGATAAAATGTCTGGCAGCCACCGATTGGCCAGTATGTTATGAAGTGAGAAAATAGATATGTAGCCTGATAGGTAACTATCAATAAGAAATGTTGATATAAATTTCTTAAGTCCGATTGGTTTTTTTCCCAAAAGTTCACGTAATAATAGTAAACAGGTAAACATTTAAGATTTTGAGAATTTTTACTGCGAAATTCACCTATTTTCAAATGGCTACCCTGGAGAAAATTTGAGCTGAAGGACCCAACTTTTTTTTTTGATTAGGTGTTATATCAGACCCTAAACTTTTGTTATAAACCATAATCGTCATATTCAATTCAAGAATTTGAATGAAATAATCCAAAACGTTAACACTAAGGTCTATGGGAAAACAATTGGTTGGTTGGTCTCTACATATAGCTACCGCATATGACATTTTGTGCCATCTAGCGTCCCTGGAAACCAGATGATGGGACCGACTAGCACATTTTCGGACGGGATTCTCATCTTGGAGGCATTGTAGCAGAATTTAGAGAGAAATTGAGATTCAGGGGGGATTGATGATGAAAATATGACACATGTAGTGTTACAAGGAGGACCATAGACCGGACAGATACGGACATACATTCTATATTTCAATGGTAGCGGTATATATCGTGGCTCGGGGTACGGTGGTATGCTGGTTGTACTGCTGGCACTACCCCGGTTCAATGTGTGGGTGTGTGTCTGGTTGTGCTGTTGTCACTACCCGATTCGGTATTCGGTGATGTGTTTGGTTGTTCTGTTGTCACTACCCAGGTCAGTGTTTGGTGATATATCTGGTTATTTTTTGTTGTCACTTGCCCGGTTCCGTGTTCTGTGTCTGTGTTTCGACTCTTTTATCTAAATAATGGCTCTACTCCTAATTTTTTTTCTCGTTCGGGCCTTTTTTTCTTCATTTTTT
>NW_022982515.1:0-16864 GCF_902652985.1 Pecten maximus
TAAATAACTGCAAGTCGTCAATTATTGCAGGTCTTTTGAGATCCTAGTGCATATTGCAGAAGTCAGTATTTCACCTGTGGTGCATACTGATGAAAATGAAAGTCATTCTATCATGCTTTGTAATTTGTATACTGCTACAGTTGTATATATTGCTACTTTTTCCTATATATTGTAATACACCTATATATATATCCTGATTTATATATATAAAAAAAAAAATCAAATCAGGACATACCCAGCAACTCTCGTTTTGGATTCTTTTGAACTTGACGACTTTTTGGAGTGCTCATCGTCATCATTCTGTAGGTAACAAACAAAATACACTTTACTAAACATATCACATGTAACTACAGCAGAAGGAAGGAAGGAAGGAAGGAAGGAAGGAAGGAAGGAAGGAAGGAAGGAAGGAAGGAAGGAAGGAAGGAAGGAAGGAAAGGAAAGAAGCAATCAAGAAAGGAATGAAGAAAGGAAAGAAGCAAGCAAGCAAGTAACGAGGAAAGGAAAGAAGCAATTAATACAAGCAAGCAATGACATGACGGATGGTGAGATTAGTTTTAATGGGATGCATTCTAATGGAAATTAAAAAGGAAATGTATATACATGTACATGTAACATCAATATCACTATTCCAAAAACATGTATTGAAAAACAAGCTCATAAATATTGTCTGTCCATCTTTCAGGTCTTCTTACTATTGATGATAAATATGTTGTAATAACATTAAGAAATGTTATTTCAACACGTATACTGGTCGGGCTGTTGAAAAAAATTTCCACTTTATTTCATGACAGTCACAATTAAAATGTAACTACAATGTAGTTCATACTAATGTACATGCATGTATATACATACATGTAATCTGTATGATTCTAACTATCTACCTGCTTTGGTATATATATATATACTGTGTAGGTCTAAGTATAGCAGATAATAAAGTGGATAGTTCTAATCATAGGGGCTTGAAGTACAACCTGTAGACACCAAATGGTTCAGAAAGGCTCACAAGCCGCACAGAAGAGCTTGATGATAAGTAACAAGTAAGAACTACAAATAATTACAAACATTACTCGATCTACAGGGTGCTGAAAGAGCCGACCAGCGGCCTCTTATGTTAAAGGAGTAGTACATGTTGGTGCAGTGAATGACCTATTGATTAGTGACAAGGGCATCATATAACGATTACAGTTGAAAACAGATAAGCAAATTATATCTAATTATTGATATTTTCAAGGTTTAGATTATTCCTAGACACGTCATAATAATGAATAGCTGATCCGTCGTGTTATTAACATAAACCGTAAAATGTCAATATTTGTGAAAACATGGAAGATTCAACAAGATTCAGAAATAGACGACCCGAATGCAGTTTACTGACTGGAGGGCGGATTTTTGGTCCTGTCCTCAGTGGAGCTGTCTCCTTGGTTGACCCATATAGTCGAATCTTATCATCGTCTTCCGAATCAAACGCGTCATCTATTGAAAATGCCCCAGTAGACATTGTCAACAAACGGTTGTCATTTTTCTTCCAAAAGGCCGTTACCGCTTAGGCAATAGAAGAAAAATCGAAATTAGATTTCAATTGTATTGAAATATTAACAGTTATACGACGCTATTGTGCACACATATAAAATGAACTAGTAGATATATTTCTTAAATGTATTTAGACTGTAGACGATGACTACGCTATTTTATGGTAATATTTTTTTCCTCAAGTATGTAAGCGACTTAAACCGCACCGCTAAGCACTAGGCCTACTTTCGTTTCGTGTACTTACCAAACAAGAGAGATATGCCGAGCTAGACGGCGACCATACAACTATGTACAGTATTTACAATTAAAACCCGGCCTGCTACACATGTATACACCATGTATGTACTGAATAGAGGATAATGAATGGTTTCTTTTAGGGAAAATTCAGCAGCGGAAATTCATGCAAAAATTAGATTTACAGATTTTTATATGTCTCGCCTTTCATAATAACATTAAAACATTGCTATTCATGTAAAATTGTTTAACATTTCATCACTAAAACCGCTCTTAAACAGGTCCATTGAAACTAGTACTGTACCACCTGACAAGAAACAAACGTGTACATTAGTAAAAGTAGAGAGAGTTTAGGTCACCTTACTAGCTCAGGCTTACGTGACTTTCCCTTCAGCCTAGTGGTAGGATGTTTGCCCAAGCGCGGGCAGGTTATATCTTTCATTACTCCTTCCTATTACACATCCACTTTTCCAATTTTTAGCTCACCTGGTCCGAAGGACCAAGGTGAGCTTATGCCATACCGTTGCGTCCGTCGTCCGTCCGTCCGGCCGTCAACAATTGACTTCTTCTTCATAACCACACATCAGAATTTGACCAAGTTTGGTCAGAAGCATCCCTATGGGGTGGGAACTCAAAATTGTACAAATGGTGGGGCTGACCCCCAAGGGGTCTGATGGGCGGGGCCAAAAGGGGTCAATTTGGCTCTATTAATATAAACGACTTCTTCTCTGAAACCAAGCAAAGGATATTGCTCCTATTTGCCTGGTAGCATGACTATGGGGTGGAGATTCAAAATTGTACAAATGGTGGGGCTGCCCCCCTGGGGGCCTGAGGGGCGGGGCCAAAAGGGGTCATTATAGCTATATTGATATTAACTTCTTCTCTGAAACCAAGCAATGGATATCGCTCATATTTGCCTGGTAGCATTACTATTGGGTGGGGATTAAAATTTGTACAAATGATGGAGCTGACCCCCCAGGGGCCTGAGGGGCGGGGCCAAATGTGGCCAATTAGGCTATATTGATATAAATGACTTCTTTTCTGAAACCGAGCAATTGATATTGCTCATATTTGCCAGGTAGCATCACTATTGTGTGGGGATTCAAAATTGTACAAATGGTGAGGCTGATCCCCCCGGGGGCCTGAGGGGCGGGGCCAAGAGCGGTCAATTTGGCTAAATTGATATGAACAACTTCTCCACTGAAACCAAGCAATAAATATTGCTCATATTTGACTGTGAGCATCCCTTTGGGGTTGGGATTCAAAATTGTACAAATGGTGAGGCTGACCCCCCGGGGGCCTGAGGGGCAGGGCCAAGAGGGGTCAATTTGGCTGAATTGATATAAACAACTTCTTCTCTGAAACTAAGCAAGGGATATCGCTCATATTTGCCTGGTAGCATCCTTTTTGTAAAAATTTTATAAAGGAAGGAACCCCCCCCCCCCGGAATGCAAAGGCGGGGTCAAAAGGGGTCAATTGGTTTAAACAACTTCTTTTCTGAAACTAAGCAATGGATATGACTCACATTTGTGTGGTAGCATCTCTATGGGGTTGCACCAAAAGTCAATTTCATATCATGGATTAATGCATTTTTTGGCATAAAAACATCACGTACCCATATAAAATGCCTATGATATATTGACATAGCAACATAGCAAATTTAGGTAAAAAAGGGAATCACCCTGCCTAACAGGAATGGTTGACAAGCAATGAACAAATTAAAGCAAGCAGCAATCTAATATCTCATTAATTTCCCGATATTCACATTTTACCATGAATTTTGCCATAGATTTCATCGTAAATACCATACCCATTGGTAATACCATTGACTGGACAGCAAATGTTCTGATAGTCTTACAAGAGAAGAAATATTTCGTGAATTTCTGACCAAGTTTGTTTTATTAATGAAGGGCTGAATGTATATCTAAGTTTTACCAGCCTCTGCTCACTTTTATTCGGGATTGATAATGACTTTATATGAGAGCAGTTGAAATGGCTGCTTTTATTTTAATTACAATAACAGGAGACCATTCTTTTTTGTGTTGCAGTTCGTGACTGTGCGTTTTCACCCAGACCAGTTGATGTCTCATGGAGGTTCTACTGAGCCTTGTGGTAGTGTGGAACTCTACAGTATTGGCCTTGGTACAGAGAAAAATAATGAGCATACAAAGTCAATTGGGGAATTTATAGCTGAAAAGCTATCCATACCAAAAGACAGGTAAAGTACATGTATACAATATGCAGAGATGGTCTCAAAACCAGGAATGGCATTAAATATATCTCTGTTGTTTTAAAGAGACACCAATAATGGCAATATGTGTTTCCCTAAAATTAATCATGTTTAAATTTCATTATCATTTTGTTAACATCACAGCTTTATTACTTGCAAAGATCGAGCATTAAATTATAATAAAATATATGAAAGCTTGATTTAACAAAGAGTTACAAGGAATATTATTATTCTTTTAACTTTGTAGCATTGCTTATGAATTTGATAAGAATCTTCAAGTTGAAAAGGTCAGGTTTAACAAAATTTCTTTTTCCTCTTACAGATTTTACGTAAATTTTACAGACCTCAAAAGGACAGATGTCGGGATTGACGGGAAAACATTTGCTTAATATATATGTAGGGGTTATCTCCCTTCTACATACAATCCGCAATACATGTGAATATCAGAGTTACTTCCCTTGTATCACTCGTCGATGTACACTTTCACAGGTTGTGTGGAATCGAAGTTAATGTCCTAATGGAAAACTTCCATAAACACATTGTCAATGTCTTCATTATTGTACCAATACTATTATGTATTCGTTGCTTGGTGCAGCACTTTACATGTGACAATGTGTTTATTTTAAGACTAGTACCTTGGAACACTTGGTTATTGGAACCTGATAGTCCTAAGAGAGGTTAATCAGATGCTTCTGGGAGAAATTTACTTGAAAAATGGAATAAAGATTTCAAAACATGCATTGATTTTTTTTCTGAATTTTATTGCTGTGAGTGAAAAACTATTCTAGAACCAAAGTGTCTGTTGTCTATCGATGATGTATACATATCCATAAATGTAGTAATCAATATAGATAGACACGAATGAATAGCACCTTTATATACGATATTTAAATACAGGAATAATTTTTAGCTCACATGGTCCAAAAGACCAATGTGAGCTTATACCATAACGCGACCCCCGGTATCAGTGTAGTATGATAAAGTGAAGCCCATGGTAAAGTGAAGCATTTTCCTATTTTCTTTTAAATTATTTTTTTTTCACCAAATCTTTTTTACAGTACATATGTACCTTTTTTATTCCTCTGAACACATTAACACACAAAAAATGTTGGGGGGGGGGGGGGGGGGGGGTTGAGGAAATTTAGGGTGGGGCGGGGCGCTTTACTTGGTAAAGTGAAGCATTTTACTTTTTTCTTACTTATTAACTTTTTCTCACCAAATCTTTTTGAAATTATATTGTTTAATTTCCCTTGACACATTAACACACGAAAAATGTGTGTGAGGGTCAAGAAATTTAGGGTGGGGCGGGGCACTTCAATTTACCATGACCATGGTAAAATGAAGCATTTCACTATTTTCTTTTAAATTAATTTTTTTTCACCAAATCTATTTTTTGAATAAACTGTTCAATGATTGGGGGGGGGGGGGGGGGGGGGGGGGGGGGGGGGGGGGCAAGAAATTTAGGATGGTGCAGGGTGCTTCACTTTACCATGGCCATGTCGATGTCTCATGTAACCAATGTCTGGCAATAAATGTCATCAAATCGCAGTCGTTGTTTGGTTATTTTATACACTAGCAGCGAAGTAGCACCAGCGACGATCTTACGTAGGAACCCTGGATAGTAGAACAACGGTGAACCAAGCAGGATAAACCGTTACAATCGCATGTCTCTGGTAAAATGCACTACTATTATACCTCCTTTCCTGTAGCTATACACCTTTCGTTTCGTGTTGCCAAAACAAGAGAGATATGCCGATCTTTGCAATCTATACCAATGTGGCAAAGCCTGAGAATGTGAACCAGTTTCTTCTGGATGCATCTAAATTTCATATCAACACAATTGGGGAAGCCGGAAAAGGTAACATGCTTCACAAACGCATATAGAATATTTTAAATATGTTTCACACTTATACTGTACATTCATTGTAGGACAAGGACACCACGGTATACCGTCACGAAGATCGCTTTTAGTTATGTAATTCTTCAGCATTGAACTGTTTTTGTATGGTATTTATGATCTATTTGAATGCCAGAGCTTTGCAAGCAAACAAATCATACATTTGAATGCCAGAGCTTTGCAAGCAAACAAATCATACATTATGATTTGTTTGCTTGCAAAGCTCTGGCATTCAAATAGATCATAAATACCATACAAAAACAGTTCAACGCTTATATTTACATTCCTTTTACTTTTTTCATTTTTAAATGCTATAATTCATATTTAAAATTCAGAATTCCCGCCTTACCGACAGTCAGCAGATTTTTTGTCAGTCGTTGGAACAACCGGAACATGGTCGCGTGTTTTTTGGCAAACAAAATAGTACATTGAAAATTTAAAAAAAACCTCAATTTTGTTAATCATTTTATTATCAACGTAATGCACAAATAGCATATTTGTCATAACAAATAATGTAGACAAAATAATTAGTCGTTAACTTTAATTATCCTGGATATTGTGGTTCCGGTTTGTGTTGTATTAATACGCTGATAAGTGTAGCGCGTGATGGTTGGCATTTAAACGTACATCAACGCCAGAGCTCTCAAACAGACTATATAGTGACAATGCCAGACAAATGTAAATATATGTAATTATTACTCTCTAGGTGGGGTGATATCTATATTCAGTCGGTACATCTGGACAACCGGGTAGGGTACCTGTTCCCTTGTTAGCATGTTTGTGTGTTGAAATAACTTGTTACGATAGACAGCTTTCAATCATCATTGTCGAGGTGTCTTGTATTAATTATTTAACGTAATAAAAACACAATAAAATACATCTTGACTATAAACCCAATAACCACACAGTACACCAATAGATTCAAGGAAATATTAAGGATTAACAATACAAACTAACCTACGATGAGACAGTGGAACCAACTTGATCTTGAAATCAGAAATAGCGTGTCTTATCCATCCTTTAAAAAATCTCTCACAAACAGTTCTGTGGTTCCAAATTATTATTCTTTCGGTGATAGAAAATTAAATATATTGCATGCTAGACTAAGAAACAAATCCAGCACACTTAACAATGACCTATATAGAGTAAATTTGATTAATTACCGTCAGTGCCAATGTGGACATCCAATTGAAGATGCATATCACTTTTTCTTTGCTTGTAATGATTATGTGAACCAGAGAATATCATTGTTTCGTGATCTGAATGACTATATTCCACTAGATTTGCAGTTACTTTTACACGGAAGAAATGATTTATCGCATGATGAAAATTTAAGAATTTGTCAAGTCACTCAGATATACATCGCTAACTCAAATAGATTCTGATTTCTCTCCTACACCCATTTTAAATTTATATTTTATGTATATATTTACATATGGTATGTTATGTTTTTGTGTATGTATACACAAGTGTGTGTGTGTGTATACATATAGTATCAATTGATTATACTTATTCTTTTCCGTTGCCGACAACAAAAGAGAAACGGATATTCAAGGAAGTAAGGAGTGAAAGGAGAAAGAAACATTGGCATGGGAAGTGATGAACATTAGTACCAGCAGCAAGCTTTGGAAAGCGCTTTGTGTATACTTCTGTTGTCGGCATCGGCGAAGATTAGCTCTTATCTAAATTGCTTGGATGGATATATATAGATATGTAACTCTCTTTCTCTCTCTCTCTCTCTCTCTCTCTCTCTCTCTCTCTCTCTCTCTCTCTCTCTCTCTCTCTCTCTCTCTCTCAATTTAAATATGTAAATGTGTAAATATGCCATCTTGTTGTAATGTTTATGTATAACTATATCGGGAAAGGGCTTTATATAAGTTGTATAACTTGTGCCCAATCCCTTTGTAAAGTTCATTTACAAATAAAAATATGTTTAAATCAAAATGAGACAAACATATAAACAACATTACAGCCAATGCAAATAGGTCCCTAGGTTTTTAAAAATGCAATCTAAAAAAAAATCATTACATATTGAAGAACACGCATACAAAATACTAGTCGGACAAACACTTGAATATTGCTCTTTCATTTATGACTCGCATAACGCAACCAAATTAATAAAATAGAATAAAAATTAACGAAGAGCAACACCAGACACCACAACACCAGTTCAGTAACAGATACGATCCGCAAACTACAATGATCAACACTACAGATAGGTTCTCTAAACACAGGAATCATCCATTTTTTTTTCAAATTGTACACCAAATCAACCCAACATACATAGTCACTCCCGAACGAGACATGGACATGCTCATATCCGCTATAAAGGACACCTACAATATTCATTCTTTCAAATAAACAGTAACACAATGGAAACTCCTTTTAACTAGATTTGATCAAGATCAAAACACGGGATTTCCAACAAGAAAAAGATCGCTGACATGTTCTCATTCTGACGAACGCTTTTGTACGTTTTACCTACGATTCTCTTCGTTTTCTATTCGTTTTCTCTTCGCTTCCCTTCTTTAACCGATCAGTTGACCTTCTAACGTTGCAAACATCTTTAAAATAACGTTTTCTTTCACATACGATGAAACTATTTTGAAAATTTGAAATTTTCGATTTTTGATCATTTGACCTTTGTGACCTTGAGCGAAGGTCAACATCAATGAAAAGCAATTAAGTTTGTAGCACTTTGTCCAAGCTATCACTGTACCTAAAATCAAATCTGTATGTGTAAAGATATAGGAGTAAATGGAAATTAAGTGCATTTTTGGGACAAATTTGAATTTTGGCGGGAAAACCAACATTTTTCAAAGTGCCATTTCTACGTCATTTTTTATCGCACGACCATAAAACTTGCACCGTTTGTCATGATTAATCATGCGCTTTCCGATTCATATAAAAAAAATTAGTAATTTTGAATTTTATATTTTTGACCTTGATTTGACCTCATGCTTAGACCTTGACCTTGAGATATTTTTTGATAACATGTATAAGAAAAAAGTTAGTGCCGACCATGATCTACAAGATGCACTGATTGTTTTAAGGAATACAACGAACAGAAAAAGAGCCTGAGTCAAAAGATTTTTTTTAAATTTTAGTTTTTTTGATAATTTGACCTTGAATGAAGGTCAAGGTCAATGAAAAATAGTATTTTTTGTAGCTACTCTTACATGCTATTGTTGTGCCAAATATCAAATCTGTATGTGTATAAATGAAGGAGCTGAAAAATTTTTAGTCTTTTTTTGCCGATTTTTGAATTTTGGCGGGAAAAACTTCGAAATTTTCAAAGTGCCATATCTCCGTCATTTTTCATCCGACGATCAAAAAAAGTTCATATTTCGTCTCAGTGCATCATACTCTTTTGTTTGGGATGAAAACAGTTTTCAGATTGAGAATTTTTTTTTCGATATTTTCTTTACCCCTTGGCGAGGTCATGACCTTGACATATTCTCTGATAAGATGGCATGGAGAAAAGTTAGCTCTGTCCCTGATCTACATAACACACTGAACGGGAACGAAATAGAACGATCCGTTATGAAGTTATGATAGTTCAAAAAACGTCCAAAAATGTTCTATTTATAGATCTGTGACCTTGACCGTTGAACGTATGAACATCAAATTGCACCAAGATCGACAGCTTGATATTGTCTATCATGTACTAAGATATGAACGTTCTATCTGCATTCGTTTTTGAGAGATTTTGGTCACAAAAAAAGTGTTAAGAATAATAATAATAACGAGAATGACATAGAACGATCGTGTATGAAGTTATGGTCGTTCAAAGAAAAATCCGTGTTTTGACCTGTGACCTTGACCTTTGAACTTATGATCTCCAAAATCTCACACTAAACACCAGCTCGGTTGTTGGGTTTTGTCACGTGGATGAACAATTATTGTCTTATTGTATTTTATGGGTGAAGAATTATTACAAGTATTAGATAATTTACAGATAGATTTGATTATCCGTCACCATTTCCTAGGAGGAACAGTCTTATCAGCAAGTGCATTCTGAAGTTTATTTGAATATTGTTCCTTTGCATTTCTTATCATTAAAATAGTTTCATTACGAATCATTCGAAATTTAGTCCAATCTTGGTCTCTGGTTTTTTTTTTTTGGCTTTCTTGTGAATTCTATTTTTTTCTGAGTTGTAACCTAATTTCATTAGTCATCCAAGGTTTATCATCAGGGCGAATTATCACAGTTTTTTGAGGAATGTGAGAATTAGTGAAAGAGTGTTATTATCAGTGTTAGAAAGTAATTCATCCCAATTAGTATAGAGTAAATCAGTTTTCAGACCATTCCAATCAGCTTCCTGAAATTTGTAGATAGTTTTCTTGTAGGACTGTTTCTTAAGAACTTTAAAGGAAATGCTTGCTAATATCGGACTATGGTCCCTACATAGAGGAGATAAGACTTCAGTATAATTGAATATATTGACATTGTTAGTGAAAAATATGTCAAGCATAGTAGCTGTAGAATTAGTGATACGGGGAGGTGCATGGATTATAATGAATAAATGTCTTTCACATGTTTATCTTCAAAATGAACAATAATATCACTGCATCAGTGTAATAAGAAAAGCTGCAAATGTAATTTGTTTAATTGAGTGAAAATTACAAAATTATTTTCTTACTTTTTTTGCAGGGAACATCTAATTGAAAATATTTTTTTTTTTTTTTTTTTTTTTTTACATTAAGAACATTATAAACATTTAAAACAGACTTACGTAATTGATTATTATAGCAACCAAATAATAAGTTCAGTGTAACCTATGCATGCACGTAGAAAATGTAAATTGAAACAAAATCACTGAAATCAAAACATGTTTGGATCCATGCAACCTGATCCAGGAATTAATTGTTTTTCTTTAATTAAACTGATTTGCATATCAATTCCTGAAATTTGAAATTGGAAGATTGACAGGTATGAAATTAAACAGTAAAAAATAATTAAAACTGAACTTGCATTGATACAGGGAATATTTTGAGTGGCTTTATCCGTCGGTTGATAATTAAGAAGAAAAACAATATTTGATTTCAGAATTAAATTTTTAACTTTAGAACTTACATCCAGCGTACAAGGTGAGTGAAACTGGGCCACTTTTCTTTTCAAATCGTTGGATTGTCTAGATACATCAATGCAAACCCACACCATTTTAGTTTTGAATACACAACAGTTATAGGGAAATCCTTGTCTCTTAAAAGTTGTTGTATTAATGGTTGAATGACAGATAAATATGACCTTTCATTGTCTTTATTTGCAGGGCTTTTTGAAAGTTCAATTTGATGTTATTTCTACATAATGAGGATTTGATCAGAACAAAGTCATCGATCAAAAGATTACATGTGATCAATTGAATGGTTTTGTTACTAGCAGTTCAAGTCAGTACTAAAACTTTTGCTAAGAATGGAAATTGAAAGATATGCATATTAAATTTATTTCACATGTCTTCACCCATGTATTAATATGTTTTGACTTTCGTTATGATAAAAATATTGTACATTTTGTAATTTATGTAGTTGTGAAAAACACATTTATATATATGAATGAAATCAGTACTCTGTACATGACAGAAGTTATTCATGTTTGTTCCTTCATAAATTCGATAACCTGTTATACAATGCGAGATATATATAAGGGCCTCTCCCATTAGAGAGGGATTTGATCCCAGGCATCACGCCATCCTTGATGAAAATATCAGGATTATATATCTCATTACAGATTGATCAATTAATCGTTAGAAACATATTGTTACTCCCGATCAGTTGATTGAAAACATCTTAAAATGTATTATTGTATCATATACATGTACATTGTAAATGACATATTAATATAATGGAACTGCTAATTTTGTATTTATAAATTGTAAAACTAGAATGACTGTATTAATTAGACCAACCTAGTTACAATCATGTTATAGAAAAAAAAATACAGCATAGCAATCAGACTTAATTTTTACTTAAATTATGTAATATGTGATATGCAACATGGAAATAAACAACATTGTATTTTACCATATTATTTATATATCATTATCTAACTCCTTATTATAAATGAACTATATTACACTGACAGTATTTTGTATATCCGACTATACTCACCACTTGGAATAGCCCAAGTTTTCTCTGGCCCTGTCACCATGTCTGGTGTAGGCCAGACATGGTGACAGGGCCAGAGAAAACTTGGGCTACACTTGGAAATAGTGCTCTCAGTTTTTGTATTTTCATGAAATCTTGTCGGAATTCTTCGCCCCAAAGATGAATGCAGTGTTCTTCATCAATAAATATAAATTTAACATTATGCTGGAGCTCCTCCGAACACAACACATTGAATAGATCATTCTGCAGGAAATGCTCCGGGTGTCCAATCAAAAACGAATGTTTTTGAAGAATAAAGAAACGCCGTTCTTCAAGGTTACCTAACTTTTTATGGAGTTAAGGTTTGTCATACCTGTCTACCTGCTCGGCATTAATAGAGTTTAGTTGATTTATCAAAATAACAGCAGAGTTTTTAATATTTTTTTACAATTTCAAATATTAAAGATTTCCCATATCCTGTCGGTATGACATGAGGGACTATATTATTCCTTCTGGAAATTTCGGCTGTTCCAGTATTTGATTTGATGACGTCAGTGATAGGGGAAGCGGCAAATTTAAATGCGTCTTAAGCTTCAGTAAATAAAAAAAATATGAATGTAAATATGTATTTAACTGTTACCAAATGGTAGTATACAGTCGATATGAATACAATTTGGATGACAGATAAATAGTTCATATCACTCTAATGGGCACAGGCGACATTCTATGTAAAACATGGTTGTGTTTGTATACCCTGGTAAATTATACTAGTCAAATTCCATAGACTCAATATACTACATGTAAGTTATACCTATGCAATGTATAAAATATGGTTGTGTTTGTATAATTCTTATTGTTGTTGCTGCTAAATTTGTTGACATTGTTGATTTGCATTTCGAGAATTAAAATTCAATGTCTTTCATCATAACTTGGTTTCAGTGTCCTTCATAGTTTTCCCAAATAGAATAAAACATTTTCCCTACCTACCGACCCAGTACTCCCATAACTGGTAGGGTGGGTTGATCAATGCTAAACAAGGAATATTTCAAGGCTGGTCTAATTAAGATTAGTCAGAAACTCTGGAATGATCTGACAAAGTTTTTAACAAGAAAGTCATTGTGACACACATCTATAAAAATATAAAAATAAACATTGTATGTTTAACTTTCTGTTGAAAACAGTTTAACAGAGTAATGTTTATTGTGTATTTGTATATGTTGAATGAAATTGTCGTGATATAAAAATACAAGTAAAGAATAAAATTCTTTAATGAACATTTGTTTGTTTCTTATCATTTTATCATCACGACAAGCCCCAGGCGATGTACTGGTCATATACAGTATTTTATTTTGGTACAAAGCGCAATTCTCTTCCTCTTGGACACGGGCATGTGTAGTTTTATATTTAAAAAAAAACAGTCAGAAATACCTATATATATATTCAATATATATAGGTATTTCTGACTATTTTTTCGACAAAGCCGTCTAATTTTGTTTTGGCCCAGGATATGACGCGACAGGTGGCGTTGTTGGTCAAGATGAAGTATGTGATTGGTCAATGTAGCGGTCAATGGAAAATGCAGATATACAGTTAAAAACGAAACAAAGTTAAAGAGACAACATTTATTTTGTATTTTTTATCATATTATTGGGTATATCTTTTAAAAAAATAACCTTCTGAACAATAACCATTCGAATTTGATGATGTATGTACATAAAAACATCAATTATTAAAAAGTTATCATTCTGAATATGCAACTTTTGTGACATATACGATAAACGCATGCGCTTATGGCTTCCAATGTGAATTGACTGCGGTTGAAAACGATAACAGCTTCCGCAATAAATGAAGAGAATAATAGGAAAATGGGTCAAACACAATCCTAGAATTAAACTTGGGAAGCAGTACAATAGATTGTAACAGTTCAAACATGAAAACAGCAGTAATACGGACGCCGCTAGTATTCTGCTTGATTGTTTGATAGTAGGTCGTGACAATCTCGGTAATATCAGGTCATGACAATCTCGGTAATATTTACACAAACTCGGTAATATTTACACAAACTCGGTAATATCAGAGACTTGTATATCATTGTGATATACAAGTCTCTGGTAATATTAACACAAACTCGGTTACATTTATACAGTCTGTACCAATACATCGCTACTGTAACTATACTATATGAACAGTGTTTACACCTATTTACACATAAATATGTGTGCCATAATATATACAGAACGTGTTATTTAACATTTAAACCACTGTGTATAGTATCGTTATCCAACTAACTCAGATGGAATATAGATACCGCCTTGTAAACTATCGCGTGTTTGTGTTGCCACGATTTCAAAACAGTCACGTAATGATTTAAAAATAATTTCCGCGCTAAATTTAGAGGGGGATTCCCATCTAAATCGAGTGGTCAAGCTGGACATAGGGATTGACTGTGAACATTGGAACAGCACAGAAACATAACTGGAAAGGAACAAAACGCGGTGAACATTGCAACGTTTTTACCGTGATGTCCTTTTTAAATTGATTGCAAGCTGAACAAGGAGCCGCAAAGCTTGGCTTTATCCCCCGCGCCCCGCAGTTGGTATGAAAACCCAAATACATGTATATATCAAGCTCAAAGTAAGAGTTATTAAGGTAAAAGTAATTTTGTATTTTTGATTAAGTCTCCAGGGTGACAGAAAAAATACCGAAAATGGAAGGTCCGTAATAGCAAAAGGCACAACTAGGGCACTAGTCTGATATACAGAAAGTTTCAAGGAGCTGCGTTGAACGGTTATGGAGTTATAGCCCGGAAACAAAAGGAAACAGTAATTTGGTATTTTTGACTAAGTTTCCATGGTGACAGAAAAAATACCGAAAATGGAAGGTCCGCAATAGCAGAAGGCACAACTAGGGCACTATTCGGATATATACAGAAAGTTTCAAGGAGCTGCGTTGAACGGTTATGGAGTTATAGCCCGGAAAAGAATCTCGGACGGACGCACGGAGCCCAATTCATTATCCCCCGCAAACGCGTTTCGCGGGGGATAATAACGTTTTTAGGTACGATCATTAAAGAAAATAACCATCAGTACTGGTTTAAAGAAAACACTGCGCTTATGGGTTAAAACAATGCTGTTTGAATGGCTGATTCCCTGAACGCCTACATTTGAAACAAGGATGGATAGTATTGCAACAGCAATACAAAGTCCCCTGCCTGACCCAGGAGTGCAACTATTTATTTCCCATTTTTAAACAACGTGTTATACTGATCACGTATACCAAGTTTCGTTAAAATCGGAGTAGTTATTTAGGATTGTCCGGACACGCCTCAACCAATGAGAAGCCGGCGGCCATTTTGAAAAATGTTTTTTTCGAAAAAAAGAAATAGTTATGGGATGCACAACTACATGTTATACTGATGATGTATACCAAGTTTCATTACAATCGGAGTAGTACTTTAGGAGGAGTTGTCCAGACAAGCCTCAACCAATGAGAAGCCGGCAGCCATTTTGAAAAATGAATTTTTGAAGAAAAAAAATGTGGGATGCAAAACTACATGTTATACTGATCATGTATACCAAGCTTTGTTAAAATCGGAGTAGTACTTTAAAAGGAATTGTCCGGACAAGTCTCAACCAATGAGAAGTCGGCGGCCATTTTGAAAATTGGTTTTTCGGAAAGAAAAATGTGGGATGCACAACTACATGTTATACTGATCATGTATACCAAGTTTCATTTAAATCGGAGTAGTACTTTAGGAGGAGTTGTCTGGACAAGCCTCAAGCGATGAGAAGCCGGCAGCCATTTTGAAAAATGGTTTTTCGAAAAAAACAAGAGGCCCATGGGCCTGAACGGTCACCTGATTTTTGAAATATTTCAGTAAATTTGATTGACACTTTTTGGCCTGACCCATCACCCCCTTTGAGTCAGTCAAGGCCAACATGTTCATACCATTAATCAGTCATCCCATGCTGATAATATTAACAAATTTAGAATAAATTTCAAAACAAATAAAACAAATGATAGTCAAAAATGTGATTTCCCTACAACTATAGTAAAGTTTATCCCCTCCCATGGGGAAAACGTGAGACCCCAGGGCTAGGAAATTCACAATCATGGTAAAGCACCTGAATTAAGACCCTTCCATCTGTGAAGAGTATTTAATTCTACATTATTTTGGTTGTAAGAAGAATATCTTTAAAATTTCAGTTAATTTGACCCTTTTGGTAATTTTGGTAAAGCACCTTAAGACCCTTCCATCTATGAAGAGTATTTGATTCTACCATATCTGATAGTAGAGAAGAAGATTTTTGAAATTTCAGTCAATTTGACCCTTTTTGGCCCCGCCCACCAGCCCCTGGGGGTCAACCAGGGCCAACATGTACATACCATCAAACTGTCATCCTATGCTGATAATTTGATACAAGTTAGAATGAATTCCAACACAAATCCAACAAATAATAGTCAAAAATGTGATTTCCCTATATAAACTATAGTAAAGTTTACCCACTCCCCAGGGGCAAAGATGAGACCCCAGGGTCATGAAATTCACAATTTTGGTAAAGCACCTTAAGACCCTTTCATTTATGAAGAGTATTTGATTCCACCTTACCTGAGAGTAGAGAAGAAGATTTTTGAAGTTTTAGTCAATTTGACCCTTTTTGGCCCCGCCTCTCAGGCCCCTGGGGGATGGGGACCATATAATTCACAATTTTGGTTTACCTTTAGCCATAGAAGCTCCCTGCCAAATTTCATTGAATTTGGTTCAGTGGTTTTGGAGAAGAAGTTGAAAATGTAAATTGTTTACGGACGGACGACGGACACCGCACGACGGATGACGACGGACAAAAGGCGATAAGAATAGGTCACCTGAGACTTTGTCTCAGGTG
>NW_022982516.1:0-17983 GCF_902652985.1 Pecten maximus
TCTTTAAAGTATGCATACTGATATGTATCCTGATGCACAATTGTTGTCTTTCAGTATCATATATATGTATTTGGTATAGACGGATAGATAAATGTTTCAAGTCAAAAACGAGCCATGCATGAAAATGAACTCTGACAGAAAGCTTGTCGGTTTTAACATTTCAGATATGCAGACGTGAGACGGGTTATACTCAGAAGGGGCATTTTTTTCTTCTGACAATATTTTTTGTGACGTAGGTCCACGACTACCCCCTTTGACCCCACGCTTATGTATCGGCCTGGTTTATTTGTGTAAAATTTAATTGCTTCACTTCAATTAAACTTTCAATTACAGATAAAAGATAAATATTGATATATTTCACATCACATTGAGCCACCCTGTTTTTATAATGTTTATTAAGTGAGGACGCCCTCAGGTAGTTGAATATACTTCCCTGTTATTTTTTTTAAACTGCGATCAGTGTTTACTTAAGTCATTTGTCTGTTTAGTCGTTAAATATCATACCTTGTCCTAGAAGGTCAAAGGGAATATAAGGTATAATATGAGTGTATGAATTAAATGAATCAATAACTTCTCCATTGATCATCTCGAAATGTCCCCTATCATCAATCATTTATTTCAACCTTTAATTCTAAAGTTCTGTATATTACGATAGCACTGACCTAATTACTATTGTAGATTGTATTGCATATTAAGGTCAACTCGTAAACTGGTTTCAGTTGTGCTATATTTAAATGTATACACATGTTAAGGACTACTCGATCATTACTTACAGATTGTACACACTGTACACACAAATCTGTTCAATATCATACACGTGAAACACAGCGTTGGACGGATAGTGTTGTGTAAAACACGAGGGTGTGATATATAATAATGAATGCGTGAACCTAAACAGGTCAGTCAACATTGAGTTATTATTGTTAACGAATTACATACAGTATGTATTTGATTATTATGTATTGTATAATAATATATAATCCAGAGCATACCGGTGACCACATGTCTGTTACATTATTGAGATCAATAGTGAGTTTTCGTTTAAGAGCTTGAATAATGTAAATTTATTCCTTTTAAAGTTTGTCATTTACGTTGATTTGATTCGTTAACATGCGCCTGTGTCTGGTACGTATGTATATATATATATATAATTTGTTTATTCCGCTTCAGACGGCCTCGTATTAGTTGTTATACAACAGGCACGGGTAACGGCAGCAGGACAATAGCGTGTGTATATATAGAACATAAACTAATGTCTAGTGCGGAAAAATGGATGGTCCTGGTATCCGGATTCTTAACTATTTTTCTTGGCACGAGTCTGGGATATTCTTCTGGGGTAATCCACGTAGCCCTGCTGGAGAAATACAACCGGTCGAACCTACTGACAGCTTGGATTGGTTCTCTCTTTAGCAGCATGTTCTGTCTCGGGGGTAAGTATGACTATTGTGTATTTCGCTGTCCATTAGTAATTGTGTCCATGTGCATCTCTGGACACCAATTTCCATGTGTCTATGTCAGACTTAAGAAAAGTTCATGATTGACTTCTATATTTTCTAATAACTTAAAATAATATAAGTTTGAAATGTACACTTTCCAATATATTATCGTCACCAATCACAAACATATCTT
Source organism: Pecten maximus (assembly GCF_902652985.1). Classification (NCBI taxonomy): domain Eukaryota; kingdom Metazoa; phylum Mollusca; class Bivalvia; order Pectinida; family Pectinidae; genus Pecten; species Pecten maximus. The sequence goes on from NW_022982516.1 coordinate 1,630, forward strand.
AAACCTCAGTATGAGTCTAGTACAGATTCGAGTTGAGCAGGTATACAGGGAAAATTTGAACTAATCAGAGGATAGAGAGTTGTAAGATTTCGGGTCTTTTTTTCTCACGGGCTTGGGATTGGGACTTTTTGTTTCATTTTGGGGAGACAATTGATGAATTGAGATTTTTTTCAGGATTAAACTGCAAATTTTAGAAATTTCGCTTAGATTTGAAATCATTTCAATTGGGAATTGGGACCATTAATGGTCCCCAAAAGCCCTAAGAAAAGCGTTACGATTTACGTGATGACTTACTGGTCATCTTCTCCAAAAGATGTTTGAGGGAAGAATTAATCAAACACGGGTTTATATCTTATCCGACATCGCCAACTGTAGACGTACTTGGTTGTACTGTTGGTTTCGGAAATTCCCTTTCTTGAGGTATTTTGCGTTGGACGTTTTTGACCGAATGTCAGCTGGTCGTTACGGCCCTTTGTAAACAAGCATAAATAACATCTCTTTGGGCGAAATACTGTAATAAATATGTATTGTTTGAGACAGATGTGTCTTACGTATGGACGGAATATCAGTTGGTATCAGAAACAACATTTACAGCAAAAGGCATTGCATGCTTATCTTTGGACGGAATACTGTCATAACCAGGCCTGGCACTATCACAAGGCTCGCCTGACTGTCCTCTCTAAATCACTTCCTGACGCCGTTTACGGTTACATTTAAGCTGGGACGGTGAATTTTGCGTTGGACCAGTACGTTGGCTACACTCTGCCAAACGTTGTTTGTATTCCCTCGGTCTGCTTTATGAATGGGTAGCGATTTTGTCCATTTACGTTTTGATTTAAACATATTTTATTTGTATCAATATATACAAGAGGATTGGGCACAAGTTTTCAAACTTATATGAAGCCCTTTCCCAATTATCATGATTTTTTACAATTTTTATACAAGATGACATGACATTTGAAATATTAACAATTATATTTGGGGAGAGAGAGAGAGAGAGAGAGAGAGAGAGAGAGGAGAGAGAGAGACGAGAGCCGAGAGAGAGACGAGGAGAGAGAGAGAGGAGAGACGAGAGAGGAGAGAGAGAGAGAGAGGAGAGGAGAGAGGAGAGAGAGAGATGGAAGAGAGAGAGAGAGAGATGAGAGAGAGAGAGAGAGAGAGAGAGACAGAGAGACAGAGAGTCAGGGAGAGAGGTATTACGATTCGAATTTATTTCAAATATTCAATGATAAATTTAGTTTAATTTTTACTAAGCAAACAAAACAAATCCGATTTCGATAGCAGAAGATTAAACTATTCGCTGCACAAAAACACACTGCTATTTCTAATGTTCGTTATATCCTGTTCCATGGTAAGCTTTCTCCGTTCGATCCATTTCCTTCTGGAAAAAAATATTCGTTTCATTTACGTTTCTAGTCTTTTTCCTTTATCACGCAAGTTGGGCAATATTATCAAATTCCAATTCACAGGTTTTCAGAAGATCAATTATTTTCGTAGGAATCGTCGTGGAATGTAATGTCACCATAACCATATTTAAAAAAAGTCTCCGAAAATCACAAAGGCAAGACGACACTTTCAGTAACAGATGATCGGGAATCCTGTGTTCCATGACCGAGTAGCACAAATTTACAAATACGCACAAAAAATATGGCTGCATCAGCAAAAGCGGACGGCCGAATAAACTCACATCATCAATGGTTTCATCAGGGACGGTCCGGATTCTCCACCATGTTAGGGATTGGTTTTGTGAGGGAGTATAGTCGAGTCAAACACGTGTTTCTGTGATTGTTTTAATTTTTGTTTTCCCAAAATTTAACATGGAGGTAAACAATTTTGCGTACAAAATTACGGATTGATAGTTGATAATAATAATAAAATATATATGTATATAAGACAAATATAACACCGTTCTCGTATCCGTCCCCCGGGTTTTGTATATATAATAAAATCTACGATAAGAAAATTATTAATGTATATATTCCAATGTGAAATTCTGGATTGTTCGCTATACCATACTACATGGTGAGTGATGGAAAGCGGCCATCAAAGAGCCATAGCTCTCCCACCCAGCCGAACCAAGTCAATCGTATAACTGATAGTGTCAGAACGATTAGTATCGCTTTATTGCAGAATACACGCACAGGAAAGATTAAATCTCGGATTAGTGTGAACCGTATTCTATTTCAAAAACTTTAAATTATAAAATACAATCCATTTAAAGAATACACATAATGAAAGAGAATCAACCTGAGTACATTCAGCACACACGGGCTGCCGAAAACAGAACATGTACTCCTTTAAACGGGACAAAAATATCTACAATGAGTCATTTGAAAAAATAGAAAATGTCATTCGACCCTTTCATATTAGATTTTCGTATGTGCACAAAGAAAAATAATCTGAGCTCATCACGTGCAGATGATTGGCAGCAATTTGCCTTATAGATAATAGTACATGTATGCGTGGATTTAATATATGACGAAGTGTTTGATATTTTATGCATAAACAACATCTACAAACAGAAAGGACTTTGTTTAAATGACGGAAGTGGTGTTACGGGAAGGATTTAATAACGGAAGAAGTGAATGTGGAACGATTAAGTAACGGAAGTATTGTTTGTTGAAGGATTGAATAACTGAAGTAATGTATGTGGGAGGATTTGATAACGGAAGAAGTGAATGGGGAAGGATTCAATAACGGAAGTATTGTTTGTTGAAGGATTGAATAACTGAAGTAATGTATGTGGGAGGATTTGATAACGGAAGAAGTGTATGGGGAAGGATATACACTGTAATAACGGAAGTAGGGTATGGGGAAGGATATGATAACGGAAGTAGTGTTTGTGGCAGGATTCAATAACGGAAGTGGTGTTTGTTGAAGGATTGATAACGGAAGTAGTGTATGGGGAAGGATTCAATAACGGGAATAGTGTATAAGATTATTTCTTTTCAAAAAAAATTATTGTTAGAAAGAAATGAATTGAAAAACAGGCAAGTCTATATAAGTCTTCTCAAAAAGGTACCACATATATATAAACCAATGTAAATAAAGTCAATAATAAATATCCGAGATAGTAAAGTATGTAAATAAAGAGAAACATATTTAGGAATGTAAGCATTGGAGGTATTATTACACAAACATTCAGAGAGTAGAATGATAACTTCATGTAATGCACAATATTATATAATCAAATCTGTAAACATCTACAAGAGCTTATACAGACTTGCATACCTACATCCTATATGACACACACACATCCTCACAACACTCTCACGTACAACACATCTAAAGATGTGTATTCAGCCTCAGTAAGTACTTCTTATATATGTACTGTAGCAAGACCCATCAAAGGTTTAAAACATTATACATGAACAAAGTTTTATGCAACAAGACCCATTATCTGGGCTTTAAAATGTTTGATATTACCCCGGCATCACTAAAGCATCTGAAACTGTAACAGCTATTGTAAAACAAACACCAGGTGGAAAATAGCAATGAACATGCCGTTGTGAGAGGAGCGTTCAAATCTACTAGAAATAATGCTAGTCGACTGGTGAAAAGAACTACTATTTGATATAGATACTTGTTGATTTCATTTGACGAACATCTATATATAGCATCTAATGTCAGCCGTTCGCAAAAACAAAAATAAATAAATAAAACCCTGCTGTTAATCTGATTATATTGTCACGTAATTACATTGAAGATAGTTTTGAGAGCTGTAATACTAATATTTTGATATTTGGTATTGTGGTATTTCGCCCGTTGTCATTATTTGACAGTGAGGCGTGTCCAGACACTTCACTGTGACGTGTCAGTATAATGTGACAGGGAGGGATGTCACGATACCGTGTCCAGACACTTCACTGTGACGTGTCAGTATAATGTGACAGGGAGGAGTGTCACGATATCGTGTCCTGACACTTCACTGTGACGTGTCAGTATAATGTGACAGTGAGGAGTGTCACTATAACGTGACCTGACACTCCACTGTGACGTGTCAGTATAATGTGACAGGGAGGAGTGTCACTATACCGTGTCCAGACACTTCACTGTGACGTGTCAGTATAATGTGACAGGGAGGAGTGTCACTATACCGTGTCCAGACACTTCACTGTGACGTGTCAGTATAATGTGACAGGGAGGAGTGTCACGATATCGTGTCCTGACACTCCACTGTGACGTGTCAGTATAATGTGACAGAGAGGAGTGTCACGATACCGTGTCCAGACACTTCACTGTGACGTGTCAGTATAATGTGACAGTGAGGAGTGTCACGATACCGTGACCAGACACTTCACTGTGACGTGTCAGTATAATGTGACAGGGAGGAGTGTCACTATACCGTGTCCAGACACTTCACTGTGACGTGTCAGTATAATGTGACAGGGAGGAGTGTCACGATATCGTGTCCTGACACTTCACTGTGACGTGTCAGTATAATGTGACAGGGAGGAGTGTCACTATAACGTGACCTGACACTCCACTGTGACGTGTCAGTATAATGTGACAGAGAGGAGTGTCACGATACCGTGTCCAGACACTTCACTGTGACGTGTCAGTATAATGTGACAGGGAGGAGTGTCAAGATACCGTGACCAGACACTTCACTGTGACGTGTCAGTATAATGTGACATGGAGGAGTGTCACGATACCGTGTCCAGACACTTCACTGTGACGTGTCAGTATAATGTGACATGGAGGAGTGTCACGATACCGTGACCAGACACTTCACTGTGACGTGTCAGTATAATGTGACAGGGAGGAGTGTCACTATACCGTGTCCAGACACTTCACTGTGACGTGTCAGTATAATGTGACAGGGAGGAGTGTCACGATACCGTGTTCAGACACTTCACTGTGACGTGTCAGTATAATGTGACAGGGAGGAGTGTCACGATACCGTGTCCAGACACTTCACTGTGACCTGTCAGTATAATGTGACAGGGAGGAGTGTCACTATACCGTGTCCAGACACTTCACTGTGACGTGTCAGTATAATGTGACAGTGAGGAGTGTCACTATACCGTGTCCAGACACTTCACTGTGACGTGTCAGTATAATGTGACAGGGAGGAGTGTCACGATATCGTGTCCAGACACTTCACTGTGACGTGTCAGTATAATGAGACTGGGAGGAGTGTCACGACATCGTGTCCAGACACTTCACTGTGACGCGTCAGTATAATGTGTCAGGGAGTAGTGTCACTATACCGTGTCCAGACACTTCACTGTGACGTGTCAGTATAATGTGACATCGAGTAGTGTCACGTACCGTGTCCAGACACTTCACTGTGACGTGTCAGTATAATGTGAGAGGGAGGGAGTGTCACTATACCGTGACCAGACACTTCACTGTGACGTGTCAGTATACATGTGACATCGAGTAGTGTCACTATAACCGTGTCCAGACACTTCACCTGTGACGTGTCAGTATAATGTGACAGGGAGGAGTGTCACGATACCGTGTCCAGACACTTCACTGTGACGTGTCAGTATAATGTGACAGGGGAGGAGTGTCACGATACCGTGTCCAGACACTTCACTGTGACGTGTCAGTATAATGTGACAGGGAGGAGTGTCATGATATCGTGACCAGACACTTCAATGTGACGAGTCAGTATAATGTGACAGGGAGGAGTGTCACGATACCGTCTTCAGACACTTCACTGTGACGTGTCAGTATAATGTGACAGGGAGGAGTGTCACTATACCGTGACCAGACACTTCACTGTGACGTGTCAGTATAATGTGACAGAGAGGAGTGTCACGATACCGTGTCCAGACACTTCACTGTGACGTGTCAGTATAATGTGACAGGGAGGAGTGTCACTATACCGTGTCCAGACACTCCACTGTGACGTGTCAGTATAATGTGACAGGGAGGAGTGTCACTATACCGTGTCCAGACACTTCACTGTGACGTGTCAGTATAATGTGACAGGGAGGAGTGTCACTATACCGTGTTCAGACACTTCACTGTGACGTGTCAGTATAATGTGACATGGAGGAGTGTCACTATAACGTGTCCAGACACTCCACTGTGACGTGTCAGTATAATGTGACAGGGAGGAGTGTCACGATATCGTGTCCTGACACTTCACTGTGACGTGTCAGTATAATGTGACAGTGAGGAGTGTCACTATGACGTGTGCAGACACTTCACTGTGACGTGTCAGTATAATGTGACAGGGAGGAGTGTCACGATACCGTGTCCAGACACTTCACTGTGACGTGTCAGTATAATGTGACAGGGAGGAGTGTCACTATACCATGTCCAGACACTTCACTGTGACGTGTCAGTATAATGTGACAGGGGGGAGTGTCACGATACCGTGACCAGACACTTCACTGTGACGTGTCAGTATAATGTGACAGGGAGGAGTGTCACTATACCATGTCCAGACACTTCACTGTGACGTGTCAGTATAATGTGACAGGGGGGAGTGTCACGATACCGTGACCAGACACTTCACTGTGACGTGTCAGTATAATGTGACAGGGAGGAGTGTCACTATACCGTGACCAGACACTTCACTGTGACGAGTCAGTATAATGTGTCAGGGAGGAGTGTCACGATACCATGTCCAGACACTTCACTGTGACGTGTCAGTATAATGTGACAACCAGGAGTGTCACGATACCGTGTCTAGATATTTCACTGTGACGTATCAGTATAATGTCACAGGGAGGAGTGTCACGATACCGTGTACAGACACTTCACTATGACGTGTCAGTATAATGTGACAGGGAGGGTGTCACTATACCGTGTCTAGATACTTCACTGTGACGTATCAGTATAATGTCACAGGGAGGAGTGTCACGATACCGTGTACAGACACTTCACTGTGACGTGTCAGTATAATGTGACACGAGAGGAGTGTCACTATACCGTGTCCAGACACTTCACTGTGACGTGTCAGTATAATGTGACAGTGAGGAGTGTCACGATACCGTGTTCAGACACTTCACTGTGACGTGTCAGTATAATGTGACAGGGAGGAGTGTCACTATACCGTGTCCAGACACTTCACTGTGACGTGTCAGTATAATGTGACATCGAGTAGTGTCACGACATCGTGTCCATACACTGCACTGTGACGTGTCAGTATAATGTGACATCGAGTAGTGTCACGTACCGTGTCCAGACACTTCACTGTGACGTGTCAGTATAATGTGAGAGGGAGGAGTGTCACTATACCGTGACCAGACACTTCACTGTGACGTGTCAGTATAATGTGACATCGAGTAGTGTCACTATACCGTGTCCAGACACTTCACTGTGACGTGTCAGTATAATGTGACAGGGAGGAGTGTCACGATACCGTGTCCAGACACTTCACTGTGACGTGTCAGTATAATGTGACAGGGAGGAGTGTCACGATACAGTGTCCAGACACTTCACTGTGACGTGTCAGTATAATGTGACAGGGAGGAGTGTCATGATATCGTGACCAGACACTTCAATGTGACGAGTCAGTATAATGTGACAGGGAGGAGTGTCACGATACCGTCTTCAGACACTTCACTGTGACGTGTCAGTATAATGTGACAGGGAGTAGTGTCACTATACCGTGTCCAGACACTTCACTGTGACGTGTCAGTATAATGTGACAGGGAGGAGTGTCACTATACCGTGACCAGACACTTCACTGTGACGTGTCAGTATAATGTGACAGAGAGGAGTGTCACGATACCGTGTCCAGACACTTCACTGTGACGTGTCAGTATAATGTGACAGGGAGGAGTGTCACTATACCGTGTCCAGACACTCCACTGTGACGTGTCAGTATAATGTGACAGGGAGGAGTGTCACTATACCGTGTCCAGACACTTCACTGTGACGTGTCAGTATAATGTGACAGGGAGGAGTGTCACGATACCATGTCCAGACACTTCATTGTGACGTGTCAGTATAATGTGACAACCAGGAGTGTCACGATACCGTGTCTAGATATTTCACTGTGACGTATCAGTATAATGTCACAGGGAGGAGTGTCACGATACCGTGTACAGACACTTCACTGTGACGTGTCAGTATAATGTGACAACCAGGAGTGTCACGATACCGTGTCTAGACACTTCACTGTGACGTGTCAGTATAATGTGACAGGGAGGGTGTCACTATACCGTGTCTAGATACTTCACTGTGACGTATCAGTATAATGTCACAGGGAGGAGTGTCACGATATCGTGTCCAGACACTTCACTGTGACGTGTCAGTATAATGTGACAGAGAGGAGTGTCACTATACCGTGTCCAGACACTTCACTGGGACGTGTCAGTATAATGTGACAGTGAGGAGTGTCACGATACCGTGTTCAGACACTTCACTGTGACGTTGTGTGTCAGTATAATGTGACAGGGAGGAGTGTCACTATACCGTGTCCAGACACTTCACTGTGACGTGTCAGTATAATGTGACATCGAGTAGTGTCACGACATCGTGTCCAGACACTGCACTGTGACGTGTCAGTATAATGTGACAGGGAGTAGTGTCACGATACCGTGTCTAGATACTTCACTTGAGGTTCAGTTTGCGGGAGGGGTCCTATTACCGTGCTAGAACTTCCCCGATGCATAAATGTGCATTCCTAACCCTTCTGGAAATTTCCTTCGTTTTGCACGGGGGGGTCAAATTCTTCCGCATTCCTGGCGTTCAGAAATGGACAAAGGGTGCCCTTACCGGGTGTTACCCCTTTTCCCCCCCCCTTTTGAAATTTTCCCCCCCACTAAATTTCCCCCCCCCCAATTATAAAACCCTTCCCAAACCCAAAACCCCTTAAAGGGTTTTTCCTTCTAAAACTTCACTGTGACGTGCAGTATAAAAGTACAGGGGGGGTCACAACCGTTTTTCAGAACTTCACTTGAGTTCATTTTAATGTCACGGGGGGAGTGTCACATACCCTGTCAACATCACTGTGACGTGCATAAATTGAAGGAGGGTTCACTATCCCTTCCCCGAACTTCACTGGACGTTCAGTATAAAGAAGGGGGGGGTGTCACAACCGTGCAGACATTACTGTGAGTGTCAGTATAATGTGACACGAGAGGAGTGTCACTATACCGTGTCCAGACACTTCACTGTGACGTGTCAGTATAATGTGACAGGGAGGAGTATCACGATATCGTGTCCAGACACTTCACTGTGACGTGTCAGTATAATGTGACATGGAGGAGTGTCACTATACCGTGGCCAGACACTTCACTGTGACGTGTCAGTATAATGTGACAGGGAGGAGTATCACGATATCGTGTCCAGACACTTCACTGTGACGTGTCAGTATAATGTGACATGGAGGAGTGTCACTATACCGTGGCCAGATACTTCACTGTGACGTGTCAGTATAATGTGACAGGGAGGAGTGTCACGATACTGTGTCCAGACACTTCACTGTGACGTGTCAGTATAATGTGACAGGGAGGAGTGTCACTATAACCGTGTCCAGACACTTCACTGTGACGTGTCAGTATAATGTGACAGGGAGGAGTGTCACTATACCGTGACCAGACACTTCACTGTGACGTATCAGTATAAGTCAGGAGGGGTGTAAATACCCTGCCGACCCTTCCTTGACGTTTTCCCCCAAAAATTGAAGGGGGTGTCACATACGTGGCCAAACTTCACTGTGATTCGTATAATGTACAGGGAGGGGGTCAAAACCCTGCCCCGACACTTCACTTGACTGTCAGTATAATTTGAGGGGGGTTCACATACCCGGGCCAGACCTTCATGTACGGGCATATAATTTTAAAGGGAGGAGGTTAGATACCGGCCAGCCCTTCACTGTGAGTTGTAAAGGGACAGGAGGATTCTTAACCCTGCCAGAAACCCTTTACTGTGAGTGTCGTATAATTGACAGGGGGGAGTTCACGATCCCCGGCCAGACACTTCACTGGGACGTTCAGTATAAAGTGACGGAGGGGTGTCCCCATACCCTGGCCGAACTTCCTGTGATTCAGTATAAGGAAAAGGAGGAGGTACATACCGTGTCCAGAAATTTCCCGGACGTGTCAGTATAAAGGCAGGAGGGGTGTCACATACCCGGAAATTCATGGACGGGTGCAGTATAAGTGACGGGGGGGAGGTCCTATAACGTGCCAAAACTTCACTGGATTCAGTATAATTTACAGGGGGGGGTGTCACTAACGTGCCAAAACTTCACGGAGTGTCAGTTAATGTGCCAGGAGGGGTGTCCATAAGTGCCAAACATTTACTGGCTGTCAGTATAAAGTACAGGGAGGGGGTCACGAAACGTGGCCAACACTTCATGTGATTCATAAAGTGCGGGGAGTGTACATCCCCTGCCCCAAAATTTATTTTTAGGTCGTAAATTGCGGGGGAGTGTGTACGTTTCCCCAAAACTTCATTGAGTGCAGTTATAAGGACGGGAAGGGGGCCCGGGGTACCGTGTCCGAACTTCACTGTGAAGGTTTGTCAGTATAATTTGACGGAGGGTGTCCTATACCGTGTCCAAACTTCATGGACGGTCATATAAGTACGGGGGGGTTTGTGTTCGCCTTCACGGAGGGTTTTTATTTAAAAGGACGGGCCCAGTTTGGAGTGGGTAAGGGAAAAGGAAAAGGGAACCGGGAAAAACCAGGCTCTTAGTAAAGGAATGCCAAAAGGGTTTAATGGGGGAAAGAAAGGGGGAAAAAGGGGGGTTTAAGGGTTTTGAAAACTTCCACTTTGGGACGGGCGTTAAGTACAGGAGGGGGGGTTACTATGGCAACATTCACACGTGCATTAAGTGACCGGGGAAAGGGGTGTCCAACCCCTGTCCCAACCTTCACTGGACGTTCAGTATAAAGGACAGGGGGATTTCAAACCCTGCCAGAATCACTGTGAGTGCATATATGGACAGGGGGATGTCACAACCCTGCCGACACTTCAAGTACGTTCAGTATAAATTTACGGGGGGTTTCACATACGGTCCAAATTCACTGTTACTTTTCATTAATTGACGGGAGGAGTGTCCTATACCGGCCAGACATTCCTGGAGGGTCAGTAAATGTACGGGGGGTTTTTACCTTCCCCCGGAATTTACGGACGTCAGTTAATTTAAGGGAGGGAGGCCCCCCTTTCGGTCCGTTTTCCCGGGCAGTAAATGAAACGGGGGAGGTACAAGTGCAAACACTTCACTGGACGGGCCCCTCTTAATTGAAGGGGGGGTGCACTAAACGTGTCCAAAACTTCACTGTGACGGGGTAAAATTGACGGAGGAGGGCACCAACCCTGCCAAAACCTTTATGTGCGGTTTTAGTATAAGTGCAAGGAAAGGGCCCCTACCGTGTCCAGAACTTCACTGTAGGCGTATTGGAAGGGAGGTTTACTTTCCGTGCCAACACTTCAAGTGAGTGTCAGTATAATGGAATGGGGAGTTCACACCGTTCCAGACACTTCACTGTGCGGCAGTTTTTTGTGACAGGGGGGAGTGCCTAACCGTGCCAGACACCACTGTGAGGTCGTTAATGGATGGGGGGAGTGTCCCCAACCCGGCCAGACACTTCCCGTGACGTTCGTTAAAAGTGCGGGAGGAGGGGCCATACCGTGTCCAAATTCACTTTGGGGTGTCATATAAAATGAAGGGAGGAGTTCACTATACCGTGCCGAACTTCAAATGACGTGTCAGTATAATTGCAGGGGGGGGCATACCCCCGTCCAGACACTTCACTGTGAGGTAGTATAAAGTGACAGGGGGAGTTTCCATACCCGGCCAGACACTTCACTTTGGACGGTCGTATAATGTGAAAGAGTGTCACTACCGTGTCAGACCTTCACTGTGACGTTCGTATAATGGGACAGGGAGGAGTGTCACTAAACCCTTCCCCAAACTTTACTTTAGGGGCATATAATGAAGGGGGGGGGTCACTTCGTGTCCAGAACTTCACTTGGGGGGTCAGTATAATGTGACGGGGGGTGTCCATACCGGGTTTTCCCAAACCCTTTAGTGAGTGTCGTTAAAGGGACGGGGGAGTGTCCGAATCGGTCCGACCTTCATGTGGGCGGTCGAAATTGCAGGGGGGAGTGTCCTATACTTTCAGAACTTCACGTGAGTGTCAGTATATGTGACAGGGAGGGGTGTCACTAAACGTGCCCCCAAAACTTCAGTGAGTGTCAGAAAATGTGACAGGGGGGAGTGTCACTTACCCTTTAGACCTTTAGTGATTCAGTATAATGTGACAGGAGGGGTGCAATAACCTGCCCCAAAATTCACTGTGAGGTCAGTAAATGTGAGGGGAAAGGGCCAAGTTCAGACCTTCCTTGAGTGTCGTTAATGTGACAGGGAGGAGTGTACAAACCCTTTAGAAATTCACTTTTATTCATATAAAATGCAGGGAGGGTGTCAAAAGTGCAAACTTTCCCTTTACGGTCAGTATAAAAAAACAGGGGAGTGCACTATACCCTCCAGACATTTTTGAGTCAGTATAATGGACAGGGGGAGTGTCACATACCCTGCCAACACTTTACTGGACGGGCGTATAAAGTGCGGGGGGAGTGTCACATACCGTTCCCCGAATTCCCGGACGTGTCAGTATAAAGTGAAGGGGGGGTTCAAACGTGTCCAAAAACTTTACGTGGTGTCATAAATGTGACAGGGGGGAGTGTCACTTGGGGGGCCAGACTTCACTGTGAGTGTCGTATAAAGTGACGGGAGGGGGGCAATAACCGGCCCAAAACTTCACTGACGTGCGTAAATGTGACAGGGGGGGGTGTCACATACGTGCCAGAACCCTTTAGTGAGTGTCAGTTAAGTACGGGGGGGAGTGTCAATACCGTGGGCCCGAACTTCAGTGACGTGCAGTAAATGTGAAGGGGAGTGTCCGATACTTCCAAAAACTTCACGTGACGTGTCAGTATAATGTGCAGGAGGGGTCACATACCGTGTCCAGAACTTCACGTGACTGTCAGATAAGTGACAGGGGGGAGTTCAATCGGTCCAGACACTTCACTGTGACGGGCAGTAAAGTGCAGGGAGGGTTTTTCCTTAAAACCCTTCCAGGGCACTTCACTGTGACGGGCAGTATAATGTGAAGGGGAGTGTCACAACCCGGCCAGAACTTCACGTGACGTGTCGTATAAAGTGACAGGGGGGAGTGCCAAAACGTGCCAAAACTTTACCGTGAGGTCAGTATAAAACAGGGGGAGTGTCACATACCCTTTTCCAGAACTTACGTACTGTCAGTATAATTGACGGGAGGGTGTACATACCGTGCCGACACTTCATTTTAGTGTCAATAAGTGACAGGGGGGAGTGTCACATACGTGTCCAGAACTTCACGGGGCTTTCAGTTTAAAGTGCAGGGGGAGTGCACATACCCGGCCCGAACTTACTGTACGTGTGTTAATGTGACAGGAGGAGTGCCCCAACCGTGTTTTAAAATTCAGTGACGGTCAGATTTGACCCGGGGGAGGAGGATTCCGTCCGTTCCCAAAACTTACTTCGGGAGTTAATTAAGGGAGGGTTTCAATATACGTTCCAGAATTATTTGGGGCGTGTCGATAAGTACAAAGGGATGTCCCAAATACCCTTCCAGAAATTTCCCTTTACGGGGTGATAAATTTTTTTGTGAAAAGGGAGGATGTACGATACCCTTTCCAAATTCCGGAGGTCAGAATTTAAAAGGGGGGGGAAAAAAACCCCTTTTGGTATTTGGGGGTTTTGGGCCCGGGGGGGCCAAGCCCAAATTTTATCTTTTATTGGGGGGGGCCATTGGGACAATCCCCGTGGTTTTTTACAATGTACTTTTCCGATTTTGGGTTTCATTAAGGGAGGGGGAATTTCATTTAGTAAAAATTCCTAAATGTTTAAAACCCCAGGAGGGGCCCTTGGGGAACTTCCAATTTAAGTTTAAATTTAAATTTAACTTTACTTCAGATTCTGGACCCCTTAAAATGTCAAGTTTTGTGAAACAGGGGCGTGTTAAAAGTGAAAGCCCAATTTTGAAAAACTTATGCGTTTGTTTAAGTACAGGGAAAAAAAAATTCCACCCAAAAAAAATAGGGGGGAAAAACAGGTTTTTTTGAATTTTTGGGGTTTTCCCTTTTGGAGGGTTTGGCCCTTTTTTAAATTTTATTGGGGGGGTGTTTTACCCCGGGGAAATTTTTTAAAAATTTTCCTGGGGTTTTCGGGTTTTTTTGGGGGTTTTAGGTATTTAAAGAATTTTGGGGGAAATTTTTTTAACCAAAACCCTAAAAAAACGGGGGGTTTTTGGGGGGTTTTTTTTGGGGTTTTTTAAAAATTTAAAATAGGGGTGGAATTTTTTTTTTTCCTTTTTAAAAAAAAAAAGCCCCCTTTTTTTGACGTCCTGTATAGTTTGATGGACCTGACGCCATGGTACATACTCTGTGTCCCGTTTTTTACACATGTACTTTCCGATAGATGCAATTAGGTGTAGTGATATTATCATATGTAAAATAGTCACTAAATGTTTTATAAAACCACGATATGTATGTGGCGCGATGCCGTCTGAATCCTGCCAATACAGTAAACTATATACTGTCACTGTCAGAGTTCATGACCCTTGAATCGCTCAGTGACGTTCCTGTGAGCGAGACGAACGTGTTAATAATGTTAATTGTAATATGGCCTTGAAGTAGTTATGCAAAAACATTATGTGCGACAGATATCGTTTCACAAAGTACACGAGAAAAAAAGGCAGTTCGAGCCAAATTTGAAAAATATGGGAGTGAAATGAAACACCCCGTTTTGGTTGAGGTTTTGGTGTTTTGTCTCGTTTGTCCGACTCACTGGTTGTCCGAGCCACTCATTGTTATAATTCTTACTATTGGGGGGTGGTGTTACCAGCGGTTGTATTTAGAAGATAAATTTTCACTTGTGTGTTTACATTGAGAATACAAAATGTACATTACATCAGGTAGATGCAATGATGTTTGTGTTATATTAAGCACCACTGAGTGCATTACTCCAGCTATTCTAGATGTCAATATGACACTTGCCGTGAATATTTGATGCAGTTACCCATTAGTACCAGATGGAGCAGGGCGTATCGTGAACCATGTCCAACTTGTTGTAATTTTTATGATTCAAATTTTGAATAACTTAAACCTTCATAGCGTTTTAAAGCCTATTTCTTGGATTACATCCTCATAAAGTAGTAAACATATCGTATCATGTGTAACCTTTTGTTTTTTAAATGAACATGTGTGTCCCTAAACAAAACGAAAGTGACAACATCCCCCATTTATATATCTGTGTAATATATTATGACATGAATACACTATTTGACAAATGCTGTACAAGCTGTTGAACAAAATGCTGATGCATAACCATCTGCCCAACACCAAAAAATCACGTTTGAGTTAATAACTAGGATTTTAATTGAATAAATTGTGCATTTATGCAGATTGAGAGTTTGATAGCTCCCATATTATAATTTTATTTAGGGCAGCTGTTGCAAACCAGGAAAGTAGATGCAATGTTACCTGGTTCGGTTGGGGTTGTCAGGGTAGTAGATTGAATGTTACCTATAACGGTTGGGGTTGTCAGGGTAGTAGATGGAATGTTACCTAATACAGCTAGGGTTGTCAGGGTAGTAGATGGAATGTTACCTAATACAGCTAGGGTTGTCAGGGTAGTAGATTGAATGTTACCTATAACGGTTGGGGTTGTCAGGGTAGTAGATGGTATGTTACTAAGTACGGTCGGCTGTTCTCACTTTTTCGTCGGGTTCAACCCTCATGATTTTTTTGGGTAAAGTGTACGCCATGTTCTGGGGATCCGGCATGTGAACTCTGTTGATCTTCAGCTTCTCCGATTTGTCACAAAACGCTCTTACGTTGGTCTATGAAGAACTTGTCCATTCCTGCAAGTAAATGGGGCTAAAACTATTGTAAGGGCTTGTCTGCCAGCTTTGTGGAGTCTACCTGTACCTTCTCTGACACTGTCCCGATGGTCCCTGATTTGGCGGGTTCCTCAGGTTTACATAGGGGGATTCAATCTTCCCATGATCCTCCTGGTTCTTTATTTGAATATCTTGTATCCGCCATGGCATGGCCGAGGGTCGAATTGACCGGAAATGCTCGTAAGCATTCGTAGGTACTTCCGGTTGTCACCAATTGATTCCTTTAATGGCCCCGGTAATCCATACGTCGTTCATAGGAAGGAATATGTTCCGGTCCATTGTCGTCGGACTAGGGCTAAAGTCGGGTCTTTGCGTTTTTCTTGTACTACTAGTTTTGGTGCTTCACAGCTCACCAATTCCGTTTCCTGCTGAAACAAGAGTTGCATCATAATGCATGACAAACGGATATGTTGCTTTCTTGCAATTGCTTTTTAAGTGCAGATACATATTTAAGCTGTTGTGGGGCATAGACTAGTTACACTCAAACT
>NW_022982517.1:0-17331 GCF_902652985.1 Pecten maximus
TTTAATTTTTGACACATCCATATTGGCGATTCGAAGTGATTTAAACACGCTTAAGTAAAAAGTATAGAAAGAAAACATGTCGACATCCAATATTATGAATGTACACTATTCATGAGTAAAATGTCAAAAATTCCCATAAGAAATGCTGCCTTATTAAACCATTATCAATGGTATACATTTTATTAAACCATTAGTAACTGCATATTACACTTACCCGTCATCCCCGCCATTGACTGGATTATTTTGGTATACTGCAAGTGAAACAATTGCATCAGGAATATTTATGTTGCGGTGGCAAAAAACACTTCGGGAAAAGTTTGATATTGACAGATCTATTACCAGCATTTATATAAAGTTTTAACCGTTTTAACTCGCATGCGCAATGTAGTGTACTTAACGGCAGCAGCATGGACTAACCTTGATTTTGCCCTCCAATTTCAGAGTAAGTGGACACCTTGGCAATGCCGTCTACATCAAATTGTTCCGATTGAAATCTGCGTAGAATAGCATTGTCATTAAACTATCATATTACAATCAAGATAACATAATTATCTTTATTTTTGCATTTACGTTTGTTTTATGGGCTCCATAAGACTTACCGCTCGTCATCCTTTTCATGAGTTCCATCTGCAAATTTGAAAGGGAAAAATAAATATAGCAATCAAAGCCCGACTTAACCATAATCGTAACAGTCAGAACAAAGCTTTGGCAAATAACTAAAACATGTAGCGAAAATATAAATATCTGCGTAGTATGCATATAAACAAGCAACACGATAAAGAAGTTAATTGACTTATAAATTGTTTTATAGATACGGAAAACATAAACATTACAGTTTTCTGATTTTACCTCGTTTTGAAAATTGAACATTCTTGAACTCTTCCTGTTTACGGCGTCCCTTGCTAAAAAATATAAACATATAAACATACCATAGAAGCTTTTTTAATGTGTCAAGTTTTTGCTTTCCTTTTTCTGTTTATTCATATGAATTCCGAATCAAAAAGCATTACTGTTAATTTATTATGAGTTTGCTATGTATAAATATCCCAAAACAAATTTTGAGTATATTATCGTAATTACAAGCTAATCAATCAAATCAGTAAATACGAGAAAATACATGACTTATAAATTGAGTTATAGTTTTTTTACTCACACGAATGGCAGTTGTCCATTTCCTGTAAAATAGCATGTTAACATTGAGGAATATATTTGAAATTACTTGATGTAAGACTGTCTTTTAATGATAAATTATCATAGATTTTAATCATAAGGAAACGTTTAAAAGTACTAGTAATACAATAATACAAATACGTACGTCTGATAAATACCCCGAGTCCAACCGTGAACAAAACCATGACTACAGCAATCACATTGAGGACTATCCCTGCCACAAACATGCTGTCGGAACAACGGGCAACTGCTAGAGACGACAAAAATGGGAAAATTATTAAACGATGAAGGAACATGATGATTAAACTATAATGGTTCAGTCATGGCGTCATCACCGACAGGTAAACACAGTTCAACGCAAAGGTAGTGTTGTAAGCATCCGTTGCACTTGGAATTGTCAAATATATTTTAAAGAAAACACAGTTATTATAAATACTCGAACCTTATTCGAACTATCGTGATAAAATTGTATTAAGGCATTCAGTTGGCCATTCTGAGTTTCATCTTATTTCCGTTAGGGCAGATTTAGTATATACATTTATTGCCTAAAACATTCTTGTGCCATTTTCCTTTGACTCAAAGATCGATTTCTTACTGAATCGATCTGTTTAAATATATCTTATTTAATTGACGTGATATCTTATGATAAACGATTGACGTGATATCTTATGATAAACGAATTGTTTTCTTTATCTATATGGTTTACCAATTATCTGCTAATGACTCACGTTCCTGAACAGTACAGCCCACAGCTTCAGCCGATGTTGTGTTTCCGTACTGATTGTACGCCACAACCTTAAAGAAATATACACGACTTCCATCCAGATTGTCTATATTTAGAATATACACGTCACTTCCGTCTGTGTGTTTTGTAATCGTCACTGGATAAACCTCTTGTGAGTTAAGAAATTTGTCTGTGCTGAACATAACATGGTAATACTGAGAGTCTCCTCCGCCACCCCATGAGACTTCAGCAGAGTGAGGCTTGGTACAGCCAATCAAAAGATTGTTTGGGAAACCTGGGTATCCTGTAATTTAGCGACGAATTGACACAGCAAAACAATATCGATAAACATCGTATATAAACTTCCTCAGCAGATCTAACTCGTTTACATTTGTAATAAAATCAAGCATGAATTCAATACGAAAGTAAATGTTGAAACTTTCACAAGAAGCACTCCTAAAAAGACATAAACAATAACAATAGAGAAGAGTTTATGTCATTCAAAATGCTTTACCCAGAATTTTACTTAAAGCTGACAGTACACGTTTAAACGCTTCCAACTGAGATATAAAAACGTAGTAAAAAGTTTCAGCATTCAGAAATCGTTTCTGAGATACTCCCCTATGATGATCAGTATGTTTCGTTCATCATATCTAAGGAAGTGAAGACATCTATGTTTTACTCTGCTTAGAGAGGCATATCCGGATTCGACCTCGACAGGAAGGACTATGAGTAGTCAAACACGTATTACTCTTTCTATACATGCGCAAAGCGACGCAACTCACATTAAATCCCTTCTGTATGTCTCCACCAAGACCCACCGACATTCATTTTAGAACATATCATTAGCTATTAGGAGAGGATGGAAATGAACATTGAACAGGTAAATATCTGCTGCAATCTTTGCAATCCAGATACCATTCATATATGAAATGTGAAATGACTCACAGCGAAAACAACAAACGGAGGAAATAGAGCAAAAACGACTAAAGCTCCTACCATGGGTTTTTCAATATTATGCTCGTATAAGCAATACTATGTAAAGACGATAATATTTCAAATTGTATCCATTAGAAACTAGAACTTGTCAAATATCACAAAATTGCCGACACACAGCATGGTGGTCACTTTCCACCTGCTTTTCCATTTTCCTTCTATCGTTGTAACAATATCTCTCGCCCCTACCTATCTTGGTCACACCGGGACGACCTCCAGACTCGGAACTGTACGGTAGTTAATACCAGTTTGATGTGTTGTAATTTGCTATCTTTTTATGATACTTGTTATATAGAACATTTCCCTACTAATATCAATATAATCCACGTTTAATAATCTGATATATGTACATGACTCAGTATTATATCATGGTTTTACACATTTGATTATTTGTAATATTATCAACTTACTTTTCTCATGAACTATGAAACTTAGCGTGGCGCTTCCATGAGTGTTGGTCGCAGTGACGTTGTAAAGCCCAAACCAGTTCTGTTGTATGTCGGTACGTGTCATTGTTGACACAGCGGTTAAATTCTTTGTCTCAAACGTATTTTGTATCAATACGTTAGCGTCCCCATTCACAAGCTGAGTGGAAGTTCTCGATTCAGAAAGTTGAAAAGTCCACATAAATGATGATGACGGATTAGAGGTGAACAAAGCCGGAATCGTAAGGTTTTCCGATGTAGCTAGATCAATCGTTTGGATTTCATCCGGAATCTGATACGGGAGTGGCTCACCTAATATGGGAAAAAATGGTGAAATTACACGAATAATGTTAGTAAGGACAAATCAACTAAACTGTTGTCCCATGTTTATTGTACCAGAATGTTATTAATGTCCTTAATTACAACCACATTTTATCATTTAATGAAGATTTTCAAATATTAAAACGAAAGCTTTTACCAAAATCGAAGACATATTTTCCATTGGTTTGGTATTTTTATATCACTGCTTTTTATTTTCTGACAGAGACAGTGAAACCACAGTATGAAAAATATAACGAAATTTTGAAGACACTATATCACAGTTTAATAACGTCCATCAACACTAACAATCACCAACAGGAGCAAAATGTGTCGAGTGTGCTGGAATAATCAAGTCAACGATATAATTAGCGTACATAGGTCTAGCCTTAATGAATAACTTTATTGTGGTTGGCATTGTCTATTTCTTTATATCTCAAACAAAGTTTGACATATTCTGTTCATTGTTCTCTATATCAGTAGTGTATGGTTAAAGCAACCAGATATACTTACACTGTACAGTTACACTAGTTATTATAGTTACTTACCACTGTACAGTAACACTGGTTATTATAGTCGACTCCCCGACAACATTCCTAGTTACTTACACTGTACAGAAACATTGGTTATTATAGTCGACTCCCCGACAACATTTCCCGTTACTTACACTGTACAGTAACACTGGTTATTATAGTCGACTCCCCGACAACATTCCTAGTTACTTACACTGTACAGTAACATTGGTTATTATAGTCGACTCCCCGACAACATTCCCAGTTACTTACCACTGTATAGTAACACTGGTTATTATAGTTACTTACCACTGTACAGTAACACTGGTTATTATAGTCGACTCCCCGACAACATTCCCAGTTACTTACCACTGTACAGTAACACTGGTTATTATAGTCGACTCCCCGACAACATTCCTAGTTACTTACACTGTACAGTAACACTGGTTATTATAGTCGACTCCCCGACAACATTCCTAGTTACTTACACTGTATAGTAACACTGGTTATTATAGTCGACTCCCCGACAACATTCCCAGTTACTTACACTGTACAGTAACACTAGTTATGATAGTCGACTCCCAGACAACATTCCTAGTTACTTACACTGTACAGTAACATTGGTTATTATAGTCGACTCCCCGACAACATTCCTAGTTACTTACACTGTACAGTAACACTGATTATTATAGTCGACTCCCCGACAACATCCCTAGTTACTTACACTGTACAGTAACACTAGTTATCATAGTCGACTCCCCGACAACATCCCCAGTTACTTACAGTGTACAGTAACACTGGTTATTATAGTAACTTACCACTGTATAGTAACACTGGTTATCATAGTCGACTCCCCGACAACATTCCTGGTTTCTTACACTGTACAGTAGCACTGGTTATTATAGTCGACTCCCCGACAACATTCCTAGTTACTTACCACTGTACAGTAACACTGGTTATTATAGTCGACTCCCCGACAACATTCCCAGTTACTTACCACTGTGCAGTAACACTGGTTATTATAGTCGACTCCCCGACAACATTCCCAGTTACTTACACTGTACAGTAACACTGGTTATTATAGTCGACTCCCCGACAACAGTCCCAGTTACTTACCACTGTACAGTAACACTGGTTATTATAGTCGACTCCCCGACAACATTCCCAGTTACTTACACTGTACAGTAACATTTGTTATTATAGTCGACTCCCCGACAACATTCCCAGTTACTTACACTGTACAGTAACACTGGTTATTATAGTCGACTACCCGACAACATTCCAAGTTACTTACACTGTACAGTAACATTTGTTATTATAGTCGACTCCCCGACAACATTCCAAGTTACTTACACTGTACAGTAACACTAGTTATTATAGTCGACTCCCCGACAACATTCCTAGTTACTTACAGTGTACAGTAACACTAGTTATTATAGTTACTTACACTGTACATTAACACTGGTTATTATAGTCGACTCCCCGACAACATTCCTAGTTACTTACACTGTACAGTAACACTGGTTATTATAGTCGACTCCCCGACAACATTCCTAGTTACTTACAGTGTACAGTAACACTAGTTATTATAGTTACTTACACTGTACAGTAACACTGGTTATTATAGTCGACTCCCCGACAACATTCCCAGTTACTTACACTGTACAGTAACACTGATCATTATAGTCGACTCTCCTCCGATATTCCTAGCAGTACACATGTACGTCCCGTGTTCTGATCTGTCCAGTTGTCCCAGTGACAACACAGATGAGACAGTAAAGTTTGTGTTGTCCGGTCGTAACCAGACATAGTTACAGCCAGGTCTACAGTCTGCTGCACACGTCACATCCGGTAAAGCATCACCTTCGTTTCTAGTATATGCAGTGTTTGGTGGTGATAATGATATACTAGTTCCAGGACCATCTAAATGCATAGAAGAGTTGGCCTTTATCAGTTGCATGTGCCATAAAGAATTAAACAAGGACAATCAAATATAACAAAGTTGTTCATGTCCTTGTACTGAACAATTACAAGACAAATGTTGAGCTCGTGCAAATGATAATGATACTAATATTTGAACATGTCGTTCGGTTATCAAATGTGGCACTACTTATGTGATATGGCTATGGAACTGCCCTGGTCAATATTAGTGGACATATTCCATCAAACGAATACCTATACTTACAATGTACAGTGATACTGACTATTATAGTCGATTCTCCTCCGATATTCCTAGCAGTACACTTGTACGTCCCGTGTTCTGATCTGTCCAGTTGTCCCAGTGACAACACAGGTGAGACAGTAAAGTTGGTGTTGTCCGGTCGTGTCCAGACAAAGGTACAGCCAGGTCTACAGTCCGCGGTACAGGTGATGTCCGGTAACGTGTCCCCCTCTGTCCTGGTGTAGGTAGTGTCCGACGGGGACAGAGCTGAGGAGGTTCCGGGGCCGTCTACCATGTATATGTTTTAAAATTTAGATACGATCGTAAACAACTGTTATGTCAAGTTCGTGACACAGAAGGCGTAATGGTTATATGTGACGTAACATTGATTTATATGAATAGTTACAAAAAATACAAATATATATACATGTATAGAGAATACATGGTCAGTGTCTTAAAATATAAGCTGTCTTTTGGCGAGGGTAAAGAAAGACAAAACTGGCGAGCCTTGGCAAGCCACTTTTGTCTTTCTGTCCCGAGCCAAAAATACAGCTTTTATTTTAATACACTTACCATGTATTCTATTTATCCTGTAACAATAAAAACAAAATCATCAAAAAATAGTCATTTTGAAGTGAAATGGTGTCAAAAATGACAAATAGGCCTATGTTCGTAGTTTCACTTTGAAGTAGGTCAGTCGAACTGACGCACGTGCTAAGATTCCAAAATACAGCTGTTTTCCGTCACTGCCGTATACAGCAAAAATATATACGGTGGGTGTATTCCGACAATGCGGTGGCAGTTGCAGGATAAACATATATATATTTATTGGATGTGAGTATTACACATTGATGTATATATGGGTTCCGTGTCTTTCAATATCTGTTTCCGGTGAAAAATATTTTGTAAAAAGATTCGCGTTAATACAAAATTTGTTAAATAAATAGAGAATATTGAATGGTTTCCCGTTTATTATAACACATATTTCACGAGTATGACAGAGTGCGAAGCACAAGTGAAAAATATCGAAATATTCTGTCATACTAGTGAAATATATGTTATATTTAACGGGAAACCATTTAATTTTCTTTTTATTGCATTTCATAAACTAAAAAAAAATTAAAAACACAGAAAAATTAATAGCGTTAAAAAGTTTTGGAATCTGTAATGACGTCATCTTTTTGTGACGTAAGTTCACGTCAACTTGACGACGCCATTTTTAAAGGACTGATCAACGCAATTTAAGCGTTTTCTGCTGTTATCTGTGCATGAATAGGTAACGTCAAGAGAGTATTTTGTCATAAAACGATTATGAAAATATGAGAAATACAACAAATGACCAATTTATCTATATCCGCTTCGGTTGGAAAAATCGGCAAGTTTCAACGAGGTGAATACAAAGGTCCGCTAGGATAAGTCAAAAACGGAAAACTTTTATTTCCAGTGCAAAACTTATATTTTCACTGCAAAATCTTACATTTTTACTGCAAAGTCTTATATTTTCACTGCAAAATCTTATAATTAATTTTTCTTTGTTTTCATATTAAATACTCAAATTAAACAAATTCTGTTTGCAAGGATCCTTTACGCGGATTAATACAGTTTGCAAACAAAATGTGTTTTATACCCCGATGAAACTAAAGAAAATGACATCAATGCTTAGATATTTCCACTGCTCATCGCTGCAGTGAAAATATAAGTTTTATTGGTTTGATAAATTTCTTCATTTCACTGGCACAATGCAATAACATGTGTTATTATACCTCAGACTTGTATCACAGCTTCTGATTAGTGAAAACCATATCACGTGATTAAAAACATTCGTTATGTCAACCACAACTTTCCAAATAATTCATTATTGACTTGCTGTCGCTTTCGAAACATCATGTCACCCTCTCGTGAGCCCTCCAAAATCGTTATGTCACCCTCTCGTGAGCCCCAACTCGGAACTCTCTTCCGTAACGTCTTCAAAAGTAGTCGAATCAGAGAAGTTCCGAGTATTCTGCTTGACAACAACAATGGCTGCCGGCGGACGCTATCGTCTGCCAACAGAGGAGGAATTGGCGAAAGTATTGCAAGAAAAGGATTCTAAAAACACCAAAAGGGTCATCAATGTGGCCGTGGATTCCTTTAGACATTTCCTATCTGCAACAGGTAGGCCTAGACCAAGGATTGTGAAAACTTCGACGTCCATACATTGAAAGTTCAACTGGGAGAATTTTATGCCGGGTCCAGAAAGACGATGGGGTACCTCTTAAAAACTTTTCTTAAAAACTGTTGATAGTAATAAATAAACTTATTGATACCAAAATTAATTCACTTATGTTTTTTTCGGTATAATAAAACAATTACTGCCCTTGTTCCGAGTTGACATGAATATTTGCCCACCCTTGAGGTGTCATGTCACCCTCGGGCTACGCCCTCGGGTGACATGACACCTCTCGGGTGGTCAAATATTCATGTCAACCCGGAACAAGGGCAATAATTGTATAATATTAGCAATAAAAACAGGAATATTTTCTTCTCAGTTTTATTTACAACCAACAACAACTCATCCAAGCATAGTGGTCCAGCAGTAGGATGGTTGACCGTCACTTGCTGACATACCAACGCTGGCGCTGTGTTGTATCCGTGAACAACATATTTACTTGGTTGTGTTCCAGTCAGCTGCCTGTTGGTATGTTATAGGGTAGTGTAAAGCATGTAAGCTATTAGAATAAAAACAAAAATGTTTGCCCCGGCTTTATGATCACAGGGGTGTTTAGGAAGTAGTGTCAGGTTGCTGAAGACAAAATGTCCACGTATATTAATTTATGAAAAGTGCGGCATTTATATTGTTATGGTATAGCAATATATTCGATTGATTTCACTGAACGTTTATTGGATCCTAATGAGCACGTGATACTTCCGTTATGAATAGTTATGACGCAAAGACCAAAAACATTAATAGTAAATTATATTTGGTTATATTCCTTGTTGAAATTATTTATTCGTTAAAAGTCGGTAGTGTAGAAATTGACAGTTTGTTCCATCTCAATTGTGGTATGAACGTTTTAAAACAATAAAAAAAATCTATACTTATATATATACATGTATGTCATTAATACATTTTACCACTTGCGAAGTCCATTTTATATTCGTGTTACACACTTCTGGTCACGTTATTTTTTACGTTTTACTTACACTGTATGGTAACATTGATGGCTGTAGTCGACAAACCGACAACATTCCTGGCAGTACACCTGTACGTCCCGTGTTCTGATCTGTCCAGTTGTCCCAGTGACAACACAGGTGAGACAGTAAAGTTGGTGTTGTCCGGTCGTGTCCAGACAAAGGTACAGCCAGGTCTACAGTCCGCTGTACAGGTGATGGCCGGTAACGTGTCACCCTCTGTCCTGGTGTAGGTAGTGTCGGGCGTTGACAGAGCTATGGAGGTACCAGGACCGTCTTCAAGTTTAAATGCGTATTTAGATTAGACGCTTCAAAACATACAATATGTAAAAAACAATCCATGAATAAGTTACGGATATATCGGTGACCAATAGGATATTTGAAACTTGCCCTGTCACAATGTCTATCAGACTAACATGAACTTACTAGCATTATTCTGTGATACATTTTGAATGTTTTCTTTAAAACGAGCTGGAAAACAAATGGAACTATATTTGTGGTCAAAATCGAAATTTTATCAAGAAACTGTGAAATTGTAAAAGACAATGTTTCTGCCCTTGTTAGTAATAATTGATTTGGAAGGCAAATCCGTGCTTCTATATTGTGCTGTATGTTTATTCATTATTTTTTTTCCCACTTTTGCAAAAGCATCGTTACAGTTAAACAAAAGTAAAATAAAAATATGACTGCGATTTTATATCACGACTAGTTAAATATATAACATATAACATACAATCAAATGCATTTTTAATGTTCCATAGTTATAATGACACAATTCGTACACATCCTGTCCCCCCCCCCCCCCCCCCCCCCCCCGACTTTTTTTTTTTTTTTTTTCACCAAAAACACGATTTCCCAAAATTTTTCCGTTTTATTTTCCATTTTAAAAAGGGGAAAAAAAAATAAATTTTCCAAAACTTTCTCGCATTTTATCCTTGAAAGGAAATTTTAAAAATTTTAATTTTTAAAACTAGGTTTCTTATTAAAACATGTATGAACCCGGGGGGGAAAAGGGGAAAAAAAATGAAAAGAAATTTGGGGGGAAAAAAAATCCCCAAAAAAAATCCTTTGGGGGTTGGGGGTTCCCCCCTGTGAGGGGCCCCCCTCCCCCCCAAGGCGGGGGGGGGGGTTTTTTCCCCTTTTCCCCAAAGGGGAAAAAAGGTTTTCCTTTAAAAACCCCCCCCAGAAAAAAACCCGGGGTGGGGGAAAGGGGTTGGGGGGGAAAAAATTTTAAATAAAGGGGTTTTTAAAGGGCGCTTTTTTTTATAAACCCAGTTTTAAAAAGCCCCCAAATTTTACCCGGGGGGGGTTAAAATTTTAAAAAGGGAAAAAAAAATTTTTTTTTGAAATTTTTTGAAAAATTTTTTTTTGAAAGGGCGTTTTTTGGGGTTTTTAAATCCCCCAACCAGGGGAAAAAAAATTTTTAAAAAAAAAAAAAAAGTTTGGGGGAAAAGGCTTTTGGCCCTTTCCCCCTTTTGTATATAAATCAAAGGGTTCCGTACCCCAAAGCGCTGGAAAAAAATTTTAATTTTTTTTTGGGGAGCTTTTTTAAAGGGGGACGGGGGAAAAAGGGGGAAAAAACCCCCCTAAACCGGGGGAATTTTTGGGGGGGAAAAAAATTTTGGGGTTTTTTGTCGTAAAACCAAAAAATAAATTTTAAACCCCCAAATTTCAACGGGTTTTTTTAAAAATTTGGGGTTTTTTTTTAAATTTTTAAAATTAAAAAAAACCGCTGTTTCTTTAAGGAGTATCGAACTGTTACCAAATGGTAGTATACAGTCGACATGAATACAAGTCGAGTGACAGACATATAGAATATCGCAGGGCAATATAAAACATCAGTCTGTCACCCAAATTATATCGACTGTATAATAACAACAGTTCAATGCGTATGTATACATTCATGAAGATTATTTTTTATTATTTATTTACTGTAGCTTTAGACGTATTTAAATTTGCCGCTTACCCTGTCAATGACGTCATCAAGTTCAAATACCGGAACAGACGAAATTTTCAAAAGAATTGATATAGTTCCTCATGTCGTTATCAATAACAATGACATACAATGGTTTTGGCAAGGATTTGGCTTTAGAGCCGTTTTTTCTGCGCAATGATATACGGTTATCATTTTGAAGTGATGCGGCATTGAACGGGTATAACTGGATAGACCCGATTATTAGAAAACGCATGTGTTTTTTATCGTCTTGATATACGTTATTTTCGGTAGAATATCAGCTCTTAAATTATAAATTAAAGTCATCATGATAGAAGGTGAAAATGATTCCAGGGATATTTCGTTCGAAACAGATTTCCATCTAACCGGTCATATCAGTGTCGTTAATTTAGCCGACGATGATTTAATTTAACATGGGCTCGATTTAGGAGTAAGGTAGGCCTTTGACATCAGTGCTAACACAACAAAAATAAAATAAAATAAAATCTACTAGGCCTACACAACCTAAACCATGTTCATAATCTCGATTTTTCACTATTTTATATAAATCCTGGACTGTTATGTTGTGTGTAGCATTTTCGAAAATTCAAAAAAAATCCCCCGTCAGTGTGACAACATTGACAGTTTGATAATTGCGTATATATCAAGAATAGCGCTTATAATCAGTGTCGAACTCATTTTTTTATTATAAGATTTAAATTTATAGGGTGGTGACTCTCGTCTTACGGTTATAGGGCAGTGGTTCTCGCCTTACGGTTATATGGCGGTGGCTCTCGTCTTACGGTTCTTTGGCGGAGGCTCTCGCCTTACGGTTCTAGGATGGTGGCTCTCGCCTTACGATTATGGGGCGGTGGTTCTCGCCTTACGGTTATATGGCGGTGGCTCTCGCCTTACGATTATCGGGCGGTGGCTCTCGTCTTACGGTCCTAGGGCGGTGGCTCTCGCCTTGCGATTATAGGGCGTTGGCTCTCGCCTTACGGTTATAGGATGGTGGCTCTCGCCTTACGATTATAGGGCGGTGGCTTTCGTCTTACGGTCCTAGGGCGGTGGCTCTCACCTTGCGATTATAGGGCGGTGGCTCTCGCCTTACGATTATAGGGCGGTGGCTCTCGTCTTCCGGTTATATGGCGTTGGCTCTCGCCTTACGGTTATAGGGCGGTGGCTCTCGCCTTACGGTTCTAGGGCGGTGGCTCTCGCCTTACGGTTATAGGGCGGTGGCTCTCGTCTTACAGTCATAGGGCGGTGGCTCTCGCCTTACGGTTATAGGGCGGTGGCTCTCGCCTTACGATTATAGGGCGGTGGCTCTCGTCTTACGGTTATAGGGCAGTGGTTCTCGCCTTACGGTTCTTTGGCGGAGGCTCTCGCCTTACGGTTAAAGGGCGGTGGCTCTCGCCTTACGATTATCGGGCGGTGGCTCTCGTCTTACGGTCCGAGGGCGGTGGCTCTCGCCTTGCGATTATAGGGCGTTGGCTCTCGCCTTACGGTTATAGGGCGTTGGCTCTCGCCTTACGGTTATAAGGCAGTGGCGCTCGCCTTATAGTTATAGGGCGGTGGCTCTCGCCTTACGGTTATAGGATGGTGGCTCTCGCCTTACGGTTATATGGCGGTGGCTCTCGCCTTCCGATTATAGGGCGTTGGCTCTCGCCTTACGGTTATAGGATGGTGGCTCTCGCCTTACGATTATAGGGCGGTGGCTTTCGTCTTACGGTCCTAGGGCGGTGGCTCTCGCCTTACGGTTATAGGGCGGTGGCTCTCGCCTTACGGTTCTAGGGCGGTGACTCTCGCCTTACGGTTATAGGGCGGTGGCTCTCGTCTTACAGTCATAGGGCGGTGGCTCCCGCCTTGCGGTTAGAGGGCGGTGGCTCTCGCCTTACGATTATAGGGCGATGGCTCTCGTCTTGCGGTTATAGGGCAGTGGTTCTCGCCTTATGGTTATTTGGCGGAGGCTCTCGCCCTACGGTTAAAGGGCGGTGGCTCTCGCCTTACGATTATCGGGCGGTGGCTCTCGTCTTACGGTCCTAGGACGGTGGCTCTCGCCTTGCGATTATAGGGCGTTGGCTGTCGCCTTACGGTTATAGGGCTGTGGCTCTCGTCTTACGGTTCTAGGATGGTGGCTCTCGCCTTACGATTATAGGGCGGTGGCTTTCGTCTTACGGTCCTAGGGCGGTGGCTCTCACCTTACGATTATAGGGCGGTGGCTCTCGCCTTACGATTATAGGGCGGTGGCTCTCGTCTTACGGTTATAGGGCAGTGGCTCTCGCCTTACGGTTATAAGGCAGTGGCTCTCGCCTTATAGTTATAGGGGGTGTATTTCGCCTTACGGTTATAGGGCGGTGGCTGTCGCCTTTCAGTCATAGGGCGGTGGCTCTCGCCCTGCGGTTATAGAGCGGTGGCTCTCGTCTTACGGTTATAGGGCGGTGGCTCTCGTCTTACGGTTATAGGGCAGTGGTTCTCGCTTTACAGTTACAGGGCGGTGGTTCTCGCCTTACGATTATAGGGCGGTGACTCTCGTCTTACGGTTATAGGGCAGTGGTTCTCGCCTTACGGTTATAGGGCGGTGGCTCTCGCCTTACATTCATAGGGCGGTGGCTCTCACCTTGCGGTTATAGGGCGGTGGTTCTCGCTTTACGATTATAGGGCGGTGGCTCTCGTTTTACAGTGATAGGGCAGTGGCTGTCGCCTTACGGTTATTTGGCGTTGGCTCTCGCCTTACGGTTAATGGGCGGTGGCTCTCGCCTGCCTTACGATTATAGGGCGGTGGCTCTCGTCTTACGGTCATAGGGCGGTGGCTCTCGCCTTACGTTTATAGGGCGGTGGCTCTCGCCTTACGATTATAAGGCGGTGGCTCTCGCCTTACGATTATAGGGCGGTGCCTCTTGTCTTACGGTCATAGGGCAGTGGCTGTCGCCTTACGGTTATTTGGCGGTGGCTCTCGCCTTACGGTTATAGGGCGGTGGCTCTCGCCTGACGATTATAGGGCGGTGGCTCTCGCCTTACGATTATAGGGCGGTGGCCATCTCCTTACCATTATAGGGCGGTGGATCTCGCCTTACGGTTATAGGGCAGTGGTTCTCGCCTGACGGTTATAGGGCGGTGGCTCTCGTCATACGGTTATAGGGCAGTGGCTCTCGCCTTACGATCCTAGGGCGGTGGCTCTCGCCTTGCGATTATAGGGCGGTTGCTGTCGTCTTACGGTTATAGGGCGGTGGCTCTCGTCTTACGGTCCGAGGGCGGTGGCTTTCGCCTTACGATCCTAGTGCGGTGGCTCTCGCCTTACGATCCTAGGGCGGTGGCACTTGCCTTGCGATTATAGGGCGTTGGCTCTCGCCTTACGGTTATATGGCGGTGGCTCTCGTCTTACAGTCATAGGGCGGTGGCTCCCGCCTTGCGGTTAGAGGGCGGTGGCTCTCGCCTTACGATTATAGGGCGATGGCTCTCGTCTTGCGGTTATAGGGCAGTGGTTCTCGCCTTACGGTTATTTGGCGGAGGCTCTCGCCTTACGGTTAAAGGGCGGTGGCTCTCGCCTTACGATTATCGGGCGGTGGCTCTCGTCTTACGGTCCTAGGACGGTGGCTCTCGCCTTGCGATTATAGGGCGGTGGCTTTCGTCTTACGGTCCTAGGGCGGTGGCTCTCACCTTACGATTATAGGGCGGTGGCTCTCGCCTTACGATTATAGGGCGGTGGCTCTCGTCTTACGGTTATAGGGCAGTGGCTCTCGCCTTACGGTTATAAGGCAGTGGCTCTCGCCTTATAGTTATAGGGGGTGTATTTCGCATTACGGTTATAGGGCGGTGGCTGTCGCCTTTCAGTCATAGGGCGGTGGCTCTCGCCCTGCGGTTATAGAGCGGTGGTTCTCGTCTTACGGTTATAGGGCGGTGGCTCTCGTCTTACGGTTCTAGGATGGTGGCTCTCTCCTTGCGAATATAGGGCGGTGGCTTTCGTCTTACGGTCCTAGGGCGGTGGCTCTCACCTTACGATCCTAGGGCGGGGGCTCTCGCCTTACGATTATAGGGCGGTGGCTCTCGCCTTACGGTTAGATGGCGTTGGCTCTCGCCTTACGGTTATAGGGCGATGGTTCTCGCCTTACGGTTCTAGGGCGGTGTCTCTCGCCTTACGGTTCTAGGGCAATGGCTCTCGCATTACGGTTATAGGGCGGTGGCTCTCGCCTTACGGTTATAGGGCGGTGGCTCTCGAATTACAATTATAGGACAGTAGCTCTCGTCTTACGGTTATAGGGCAGTGGATCTCGCATTACGGTTATTTGGCGGTGGCTCTCGCCTAACGGTTAAAGGGCGGTAGCTCTCGCCTTACGATTATAGGGCGGTGGCTCTCGTCTTACGGTTATAGGATGGTGGCTCTCGCCTTACGAATATAGGGCGGTGGCTTTCGTCTTACGGTCCTAGGGCGGTGGCTCTCACCTTACGATCCTAGGGCGGTGGCTCTCGCCTTACGATTATAGGGCGGTGGCTCTCGCCTGACGGTTAGATGGCGTTGGCTCTCGCCTTACGGTTATAGGGCGGTGGCTCTCGCCTTACGGTTATAGGGCGGTTGCTCTCGCCTTACGGTTATAGGGCGGTGGCTCTCGCCTTACAGTCATAGGGCTGGGGGGCTCGCCCTTCGGTTAGGGGGTTTGGCTCTCGCCTGACGATTTAGGGCGGTGGCTCTCGTCTTTCGGATTTATAAGGCAGTGGCTCTCGCCTTACGGTTATTTGGCGGTTGAGGCTTCGCCCTTAACCGTTATCGGGCGGTGGCTCTCTCCTACGATTATCGGGCGGGGCTCTCGTCTTACGGTTATAGAGCATTGGCTCTCGTGTTACGGTTGTTACGTGGCTGTGGCCCTACGTTTAGGGCGGTGGCTCTCGTCCCTTACGGGGTTTTAGCGGGGGGGCTGTCCCTTACGGTTATAGGGCGTTGGCTCTCGCATTACGGCTATAGGGCGGTGGCTCTCGCCTTACGGTTAAAGGGCGGTGGCTCTCGCCTTACGATTAGAGGGCGGTGGCTCTCGTCTTACGGTTATAGGATGGTGGCTCTCGCCTTACGAATATAGGGCGGTGGCTTTCGTCTTACGGTCCTAGGGCGGTGGCTCTCACCTTACGATCCTAGGGCGGTGGCTCTCGCCTTACGGTTATAGGGCGGTGCTCTCGCCTTACGATTATAGGGCGTTGGCTCTCGTCTTACGGTTATAGGGCGGTGGCTCTCGCCTTACGGTTATTGGCGGTGGCTCTTCGCCTTACGGTTAAAGGGCGGTGGCCTCTCGCCTTACGATTATCGGGCGGTGGCTCTCGTCTTACTGTGTTAATTGCAAGTGGCTCTCGTGTTCTGTCATGTGACGGTGGCTGTGGCCATACAGCTCGAGGGTCGTGGCTCTTCCCTTACGGTTCTAGGGGCGGGTGGCAGTCGCTTACTGTTATAGGGCGGGGTGGGCTTCGCCTTACGATTATATAGTTAGTAGCTCTCGTCTGATGGGTATAGGGCAGTGGTTTCTCGCTTAACGGTTAGAGGGCAGTGGGCTCTCCGGCCTTACGATTATAGGGCGGTGATCTCGTCTCTTTATAAGGGCAGTGGCTCTCGCCTAAAGGTTAATAGAATCGATGGACTCTCACCTATACGATTATAGGGCGGTGGCTCTCGCCTTACGGTTATAGGGCGGTGGCTCTCGTCTTACGGTCCTAGGGCGGTGGCTCTCGCCTTACGATTATAGGGCGGTGGCTCTCGTCTTACGGTCCTAGGGCGGTGGCTCTCGCCTTGCGATTATAGGGCGTTGGCTCTCGCCTTACGGTTATAGGGCGGTGGCTCTCGTCTTACGGTTCTAGGATGGTGGCTCTCGCCTTACGATTATAGGGCGGTGGCTTTCGTCTTACGGTCCTAGGGCGGTGGCTCTCACCTTAAGTTATGGGCG